>NC_064811.1:68592069-68619120 GCF_023721935.1 Panthera uncia | reverse complement strand
GGGGTGGGGGGGGGGGGGGGGGGGGGGAAGGTGGGTGATGGGTATTGGAGAGGGCATCTTTTGGGATGAGCACTGGGTGTTGTATGGAAACCAATTTAACAATAAATTTCATATATTTAAAAATAAATAAATAAATAAATAAATAAATAAATAAATAAATAAAAGACCCATATATTCAGTTCAAAAACAAAAAACAAAAAACAAATCCTTTTGTCATCTTCATAAAGTTTGGAGATAAAGAAACTCACCAGCACTTAGAGAACCTGGGACTTTGACTGTCTTATAGGATCAAGTGGTTGGGACCCATAGTGAGAAAAATGGAGGAGCAACACTTCTTCTACAACACTGACATTTACAGATTTGTTCCTAAGTGTGATACAAGCTACTCAAGTACCATAGAAAACAATACAACGTACAAAGTGTGGCATCTCTCTTACATTTAATAATGATTTGTTGGGCATCTACTTTGCATGGGTCCTACACTAGACACTAGAGGCAGAGAGGTTAATAAGACACATGCCCTGCCCTCAAGGAACTCACTGTTTAGAAAGGGAAAAAGAGAAGTAAAGGGTGTCATGAAAGGAAGGGTCTTAGCATTCATAGGAAGCAAACTGATTCAGCCACAAGAGAGTAAGAAAATGCTTCTCACAAAGTATTAGAAAAATACACATTAGCTGTCCAGGCAAAGATAAGTATAGGTGGTATGGAGACTCCCCAGGCGAGGAAAGTCATGCAAATGAGGGAAGATTCAAGAGAGCAAGGTCCATTTAGGGAATAACTGGTTTGTTAAATGAGCTGTATTTGATGGGCTATAAACAGGAAATATTCTTTTCCTGCTATTGCTGGGTCTATCATGCTTCTTTGGATTTTCCCTGCACCTGGCCCCTTAAAGCCATCCTGGGTCAATCCTAATAGCCTTTCAATCATTTTCAGCTCTGAAAATAATTTCAATTTTAGGTTTTAAAAATTCCACAGCCAGGTGCCTGGGTGGCTTAGGCGATTGAACATGTGACTCTTGATTTCAGCTCAGGTCATGATCTCACAGTTCAGGGGTTTGAATCTCACATCTGGCTCTGTGCTGGCAGTGCAGAGCCTGCTTGGGGTTCTCTGTCTCCCTCTCTCTCTTTCCCTGCCCCTCCCCTGCTCTCTCTTGTTCTTGCTGACTCTCTGCCCTTCTCTTGCTCTCTCTATCTCAAAAATAAATAAACTTTAAAGAAAACTCCAGAGCCATATTAAGACTTCAGTCTTACAGTTTTCTACAACAGCCAGCCACACACTGACTACTTCAACATTTCCCTCTGTCATCCCGGCTTCTCCCTTGAACTTCAACCACCTGCATGACATCTGCACTCAGATGTGAATTCTCAGACATCTGAGAATTAATCTGCCCCATCTTGCTCCTCCTTCTATAGCAGAACGCTTCTCAGGTAATAAGAATTTCAGCCCACGGTTGCCCAAGTCAAAAATCACACTAGTGCTCTGTCTCATTCCCCACATCCAATTCTCAGCAAACCTGGCTGTCCTTATTGCTTGGCAAACACTGCTCATCTCTTCCACTCTGAACTCCCTCCCCTCATGTCCTCTTCCTTTTCCTACTTTATTCATTTTTTCCATAGCAAATATCACCTTTTACATATTTAGTGTATTTTTACTGTTTTAATTTGGTCATTTCTCCTCCTCAATTAGATTGTAAGGTCTGTAGAAGTGAAATTCTTTCTATGTTTAAAGTTCACTGATGTATTCCCTGTGTCCAGAATAGTGGCAGCAATACAATAAATGTCCAATAAATGTTTATTGAAGGAATGAGTTAAGCACATCCCACTCACACTTTCCTCTCTCCAGCTCAAGCCTCCCATACATGCAATGGGCAGGGAGCTAGGTCCCCTTGTTAACTCTTCCCAGCTCTAAGTCTTCCACATGCCTCCAAGCTTCTCAAGGGAGCAGTGGATATGAAGGGGAGAGATTAGAAACATGGGGCAGAGGTTTTCTTATCTGGCAGATAGGCTTGTAGTTCGCTCTTGGCTAACTCCAGCTGGCTATCAGGCCCTCAGTTATAGACAGCATTCAAATGCTGGTTGTCTCATGAGATGCTAGGATGTTCTCTCGACATTTTCCCTGGTCTCCACAAGGACCTCTGCACTACATCTGTTCCAAACACACAACACACTCCCTCCACTAACTTTTGGCAGACTCCCTCAAGGAGTTTATAAATGACATATGGTGGGAGTTGGGTCCTCCCCTCCATGACACCTGCATGGACCACGAGAAACTCCCACATCTTTTCCCTGAAAAATGTTCCTTCTACCAACTGTTACCAGGCCCCCCTCACGTTGCTACTCCAGTCAGCCTCCTGCTGTTCAAATTCACCAGGGGAATGCAATTACAAGACTCTGTGTTCACATGTTTCCAATCCCCAGGGATGAATTCTCTCCACTCTCCACCAGAGCCCAAGCTAGCAATGCTATGTACAGTAAATATACAGCAAGGTTGTGAGATGTGGGTTCCCTCTTTCAGACACCTCTAGCCTCTGATACTCTTTATAACTTCTTGCATGTCTTGGGGAAGAGGACATAGTCCCACTGATTTCCATGGAAAGAGGAGGGAAAATACCATAGCATCATCTACCACTAGAAATTCCCCTACTTTTCAACAAACTGTCTTTTGAATTTGATTTTTTCCTATATAGGCAGGAGATGGGTTATAGAAAATGATAGTTACAAACTTACATTGCTATATTTTAGAAAGTTCTCTAGAAATGTCTAGCAGCTCTCTCTAGAAATCATAGATACCTATTTCCTACTACCCTTAACCTTGAGGTTTTAGCAAAAATTCTAAGACAATAGGAAAAGTTCATTCCACGTTCACCATCATAGGCAATATCTGTGTTCGTCTCAGTATGGCAGCAGCTTAGAGTGGAATGTGGAAAGAGTTCCCGATATAAAGTTGGGTAGCTAAGTGGTCTAAATCATAAAGGATTTCGTAAGCCATGCTAAAAATTTTGGAATTTATTTTTAAAGCATTTCAAAACCATTGAAAAATTTTAGGCAGGAAAGCAAAAAGGTCACATTTGCATTTCAGCAAATATCATTCCAGCTGCATGAGGGAGAACAGATTAAATGTGAGCAATGCTGGAATCCGACCAGCTGTGGAAAGCTGTAGCAGTAATCTAGGCAAGAGATGGTGACACCTTAAGTTAAGGAACAATGCCAAAAAAATGGTAGAGGACAGAGATATTGAGAGAGCGCAAGATTTTTTGTTAACATGTTGAGGATGCAGATGAGAGAGTCACAGGTGATGCCCAGTTTGTGCTTGAACACCTGTTTGGATGGTTTTTCATCATTCACCAAGAAAGAAACCCTGCACGAGGAATGGACTGGGTGTGAAAGATGATAAATTCAAATTATGAGAACACTGGCAATATGAGATAGTAAATGACATGTGGCAAAGAAATGGCACAGTCGCCAGGGCCACAGAGGTTCAAAGGAAAGGCAGACTGCTCAGGTCTTATGTGGGCAGACACGTCCTTGGGAGGAACAGGGATTTGCCTTGGATTTCTACAATAAGAAAGGAGGTTAATAAAAAGAAGGGATGAGAACATTAAAAGTCAGGGAAAGAAAGGAGCTAAGTCACAGAAACCACAGAGAACCCACATGTCATGGAATCACTACCACACAAATTGGTGCAGAATGTGATAGTTGGCAAAGTAGCAGAAACTAGCTAAGACATATTCAGAATACACAAAATACTGAGAAAAAGCAGTAAAGAACCTAACCTCTCTCCTCTGGGTTGTAATTCAACATGAATAGCATACAGAGGTATACTATATTTAGTATATACCTTAAGTATACCCTTAAAATAAGGCAAGTCTCTCTTTCCTATCTGGCAAGTTGATAATGCCTACTGTAAGGAAGGATATCAGTGCACACTTAAGCAGGAGCAAGGAGCAACCTACTAACTGGGAAAGGCTATAACGCTTTTAAAAAATACTCTTGCCCAACTAATCTGCCATTATTCTTGGGAGGAAGGAAGGAATGGAAGGAGAGAGGAAGGGAGGGGAAAGGAAGAAGCAAACAAGTAAATAAATAAGCATGTAGAAAAGAGGATAATCTGTAATTTAATTTGGATTACTTAGAAGACTTTGACAGCATTGCTTAATGAGGAATGTTTTGAGAATTTAAATTAATGTGGTCTTATGATGCAGAAGATACTTTGTCATGAATGGAAAATTGGTTCAATGTCAGGGAAAAGGGATAGTGATAAATGGCCATCTCTCTCTCTCTCTCTCTCTCTCTCTCTCTCTCTCTCTCTCCCCCCTTTTCTCTCTCTCTCCAAGTATTGAGCACCTGTTCTGCTCCACATCATTAACATACATTCATTTAATTTCATCAATACAAGAACCCCACAAAATAAATGTTATTATTTGCCACTACTGTGATGAGAAATCTGTATGTTGAAAACCAAAAGAAAATCTCTGATTAAATCAGGGAAGGATCACATTAACCTTATAAATCAAATAGAACTTTTACGACAAAGTAACTCTTAAAAATCATTTTTAAATCTGAAATTATGGCCTGTGAAGTCTGTGGAATGGTTTTACCAAAGAATGGTACATAGAAGGCAATGTTACTTCTCCAAATTCAATTTGATTTTTTCTGATTTCTGTGCAAAGCACATTAACTTACAAAGCATTGACTGTTAAAAAATATATAAGAATCAGAATATAAGAATCAGAATATGGGACTATGGATAGAGATATTTTATTGCCTTTTCTCTGTGAACTTTTCATTAATTTAGCTAAGAGTAAGGTTTTTTTAATCATATTGGCTATATCCAGTGACTTATAATGCTTTTTCATACTACCAAACAGTGCTTTCAGTAGGAATCTACATTATTCCATAAAACATGGAATAATGAGTTATGCAGTGGAAGTCTATTACATGTATTTAAAAAGAAAGAAGCAGAGTTCTGATATGATACTGATGTAGTCACCCCAGTAAATCCAATTACTTGAGACAATCAATTTATAAATTGGCTACAAGGCCCAGCTAGGACTAAGAGTTTGTTGACAATCCAAGTTTTTAATGTTTTTTATCTAGAGTTCCCTGCAGGGCATCCCTGCTAATGGAGCTAATCAAGCTACTTAGGCCACGACAACAACTATAGGTAGACACCAGTGTTTTTGCTTGTGGACTCCATTTGATGTGAGCTCAGGGAAAATAGGAACAACAGTTAATACCAGGGAATCCAGAGTCTAAGGAAAACCAGTTGTACAAATACCACAACGTATTCAGCGTAACTGGGCTAATTTTTTTTTAAATATTGATTTTCTTGCTAAATAAACTTAGTCAACTCACTCACTTAACTACATTGGATCACATCTTTCCAACTTATGTTAGTATATGATATTTCACAAGAATTTAAAATTATGTTTGAAAAAAATGTCCAAACATCTACAAGAAAGCTTTGTCAAGATATGATAGGAAGAAAGGTCACATAGCTTCCAATTGCTGTTAAAGAACAGGTCTTATATGATGGTCAAAATGTATTCAAATCCAAGTATAATAGCAACAACAACAAAATAATAAAAACAGTAGGGAGATTATTATAATTTCAGACAGTAAGTAAGTACATTAGATAGAGCTCCATCTTCCTTGTTATTACCCCTTATAAGAAAAGTCTCTTCTAAGCTACATTCAAGGAATAAGGCTATCACCCAAGGTCCAAACTTTGTACTAAAAAAATCCCATAGCCCTAAAGAGATAATTATTTATACTAGTTGAGCATCCAAAAAGAAGTCGGTTGTTATATCCAGCCTCTCTGCTCTTTTTCTTCTCTCTGAGCCAATGTGACCCGCACATTTATGCACAGTTGTGCAGACACACATGCTCCTTCTAACTTTTCTAATACTATTAACCTAAAGCAATTTTATTTTAAATGAGGCTATACATTATGCTCTTTGTTTATTCTATTTAATCTTCCCCACCCGCTGCAAAATTATTCCACTGTGGGGGATAGGAGTGGAAATGAATCTCAACCTGACTCGGCGACAAGGCAATCCCCAGTCCCATATAGACACTCAACACCAGGTCCTGCTCGCCACTGCCCCCTCTCTATTACAGTGAGCATAGCCACAGGCAAGGGTAAATGAAGGCTTGTGGTACAAAATACAAAGCACTTTCATAGCCATTACCTTGTTTCAGCCTCAAAGCAACTCTGCAAAGTCAGTAAATCAGTAGTTTCTATGTCACATTCCCATTTTACACAAGAAAAGGTAGTCAAGGAGCTTGCTCAGGTAGCGATAGCTAGTAATCCGTGAATTCAGGTGTTCTCATGCAAATTTAGTGTGTTATTTTACTAAATTACAATGCTTCTCTAAACCCTGTTACACAAGAAAGGATCTCAGCCTAGAATATCAAGAAGTAGATTTGAGGATTGACCCCATGTGGAAGGTGAGGGAAGGAGAAGAAACAGATGATACCAAATTTTTCCACCTGAGTAATTTCCCCTTAACTGAAATGGAGAAAGCCAAAAGAAGGGCAGTTTTACTGGCAGTAGGAGAAATACATTGTACATCTTAATGATGGAGATTTCTATTATTTTGATTTCCTGCTGTTAATAACGACATTCAATTGATAGGTATACGTACATATATAAATATATGTGAATATAAATAGAATAAATTTCTAGAAATAAATTGTAGGTTTATAGCATATTAGAAATACATTAAGGGGGTGCCTGGGTGGCTCAGTCGGTTAAGCGTCTGACTCTTGGTTTCAGCTCAGGTCATGATCTCACTGTTTGTGAGATCCAGCCCCACGTCGGCTTTGCACTGACAGAGCAGACCCTGCATGGGATTCTCACTCTCCTTCTCTCTCTCTGCCCCTTCCCATGCTTATTCTCTCTCTTGCTGTCTCAAATAAATAAACTTCAAAAAAAAGAAATTTATTAAGGCTTTTGCCACATGATGCCAAATTGACTCCTAGAAATAATATAATCACAATGCCTAAGAATGTCTATTTTCTAAAATCATGCCAACACTACCTATTATTATTTTATCAATTTACAAATACAAAATGGAATTTTTTGTTTATTTGGTGTTTCTTTGATCGTGGAGACTGAATATTTTTTACTTGTGTTTTTAATCAAATTATAATTTTTTATGTGTTTGTGTTTGCAAGAATTGTCTGTTCATATCTTTAACATTTTTATACTGGTAGGATTTTACTCTGTTAAATTATAGGCTCTCTTCATATACTTAGGATAATAATACTTTGTTCAACACTCCCCCCCCCTCAAAGAAACAATGTGAGATGATTATGTATAGGTACTCCAATAGCTGAAAAAAAAAAATATATATATATATATATATATATATCACAGTCTTTCCTTCCATATGTTCATCTTTTTTAATGTTTATTTATTTTGAGAGAGAGAGCACATGCAAGTGGGGGAGGGGCAGAGAGAGAGGGAGAGGGAGAGAAATCTAAGCAGGCTCCACGCTATCATCGCAGAGCCCGAAGGAAGGCTCGATCCCATGAAACATGAGATGATGAACTGAGCTAAAATTAAGTTGGACGCTTAACCAACTAAGCCACTCAGGTGCCTCCGTATATTTATATTTTAAGTAAGTATCTTTTAAGCTATTTGTAATCAATAAAAATATTTCCCAGGGAACAAACTCCACATAAAGAATTCCTTACAATACTTAAGAGAGAACCTTATAGATATAAATATTTACAAATGAGGAAACATGTATAAAGATGTATAAAAATGTGTAAGATCACAGAGATAGCTAGCAAGTAACAAAGCTTATGCTTTTGTCACTGAAATAAGGAAGAAATTCTCAGGAATTATAATTTATCAAGAGAGAGTGAACATTCTCAATCTCCCTACAGAGGTGGAGTACATTTTTATTCACTCTAATGTCTTGTCTAGAGAAGTTCACATTGTTTACATTTGACATACAGGCCCCCAAAATGCCTTAATTTATGAGTTTTTAGAACAAGAAGCTACATGTGTAAATATGGAAAACACTTTTAATCTGGCATCCATTTTTGAAATTACAGTATATGGAAGCATATGTGCCAACTGTCCCTGTTAAAATGAGAGAACATAAAACAGGAAAATATCCCTTAAATACTGAGAAATCTGGCAAAGATTTCTAGTGAGTCATAGACAACTGGGTGTGAATAAAGCCAATGATTCATAAATGGTAAGGCTCAGTAGTATAATGCCAGATGGATAAATAAGTGGAAAGAAGGAAAACTGGCAAGACCATAAATGATAACTATATTCAGGAGATGAGATCTTGCCCCAGAATTCAGGATTGGTATATAGTACTCATAACATTTTAGAGGAATCATCTCTTGTATTATGTACCATAGGAGAAATTACATCAGCTAAAACTTGAGTATGCACTAAAGCACATGGAATAACTGAAGGTTAAAAAGAAAGTCTTCATGAAAGAACAACTGTGTAAGAATCTCTCTCAAGAAAAAACCTTCCACCATACAAGTCAATGGTGCCCAAGGACTTTTCTTTAAAAAAAGGAGAATTCATAACTACCACTGTTTTAGAAATACACATGAACACAAAAGCACGGACTTTATTTTAATGAGCTATTTTTATGTACCAGACAATTGAGTTAAGTGGATACCAGAGGAAAAACTTGAGACTGAGAGCCCAAATCTCAATGTAGCAACTTGTAGTCGTTTTAAGTGAGATCAAACATAACTTACTAAAAGAAGCCAAGAAATGCAAGAGGTTTTTCAAAGACAATTACCCAACATCATGAATGGTTTTCAGACAATCTAAAGAAAATGCCAATCAACAGTTAGCCACTCAATTCCAATTTTTTAATGTATCAGAGACTAAATAAGGATATGGGTAATTTTTTTTTAATTTTGGGGAAGAAATTAATATGTTCTGTATCACCCTAATAACTTTGAGATACAAAATAAATTCATGGAATAATAAACTTTTGTATTTCTGCATATACTATCACAAACTGCTAGATTTAAGGAAATTTTCCTTACAAATCAAATGCCCAGTGTAAAAAATACGTATATGCTAACAATTCTTTCACTATATACTTAATTCCTTAAAGGCAGAGGTTCTTTTTCACCTCTGCATTCCCAAGTAGCTGGGACAGTATCTGATATTGGATTAATGTGTATTAAATAAGTAATTAAATCCTTTTCCATAGAGACAATGATTTTACATCATCTAGAAAGATATGCTGATAATTATATCAGCTCAATTTCCTAAAGCATTTTCACAAACACCTTTTAGTTTTTTCACTAAACCATGACACGTCACCCAAAATCCATATTTAATACAGGACTTAATTTATTTGCAAGCATCTAGTAAGAACTTTCCTGTATCAAGCACTCTTGTGGGTTCTAGGAAATTAGAAATGAAAGACTTCAATGGGATTGGATACTTTCTGCTTCCAGAGCTCACATTCTAACATGGATGACAACAAAAAGACAAAGGAGGAGAAGGGAAAAAGAAGAAAAAGGAGGAAAAACATGTTCTATTCCAAGCACTGTTCTCAACGTGTTAAATCATTTAATCATTGACATCATCCCAGGGATAAATCACCATAATTCTATTTTACAGATTAACAGACAGAAGGACAGAGTTTAAGCAACTTGCCCAAGAATTTTTAACAGTAAAATTAAATCCAGCGGTGTCTACCTCCAGGCGCCAAATGCTTAACCATTCTGCTATACTGCTTCTCAAACACCTGAGCAAGTAATCATGAATGAGGATGGTATGTGCAGTAGACAAGGCACTGGATGCTTGAAAGCATAAAAAGTACCCTAACCTGAACTGAGGGATCAAGAAAGGCCTCCTGGAGAAGGTGATATCTGTACTTAACCTTGAAAAGTGCATCAGGTTTGCCAGAGGATGGGGAGAGAGATACAGGTTGTGATACACAGTGGGAAAGGCAAGACTTCAATTAGTTTACAAAATGAAACAACTTCTTCCTTTTTCTTTACCATCCACAAAAATATATAAACGTCATATTCCTCTAATTCATGACACTACCAATTATATAATGCATCTAGATTTTCACTAAGAAATGTGGAAAACATGTGCATCTCTGAATCAGTGACATACAATGTGCAAGCTCTGTTAACAATGAAACTCTGCAGAACCACAGGAAGCCCCTGCTCTTGCAATCTAGCTGTTAGTTTCCAGCTTTCTCAACATAAAGAGAAAATTTTTTGTGAAGGCCTATTATGTTTCATTTGTATATTCTACTTACTTAATTGTACTCACCCTTGTTTAAAAATGACCTGAGGAAGTTTATAAAAAATATCTGCCATATGAGATTTTTCTAAAAATAGTAAGATAAAGATAAAATGAAAACTTTTTAAAAGTGAGAAACACATCCTCAATGGGGAAAAACTGAGAGCTTTCCCCCTAAGGTCAGGAAAGAGACAGGGATGTCCACTCTCACCATTGTTATTCAACATACTATTGGAAGTCTTAGCCTCTGCAATCAGACAACACAAAGAAATGAAAGGCATCCAAATTGGCCAGGAGGAGGTCAAACTCTCACTGTTCGCAGATGACATGATACTCTATATGGAAAACCCAAAAGATTCCACCAAAAAACTGCTAGAATTGATTCATGAATTCAGCAAAGTTGCAGGTTATAAAATCAATGTACAGAAATCGGTTGCATTCCTATACACCAACAATGAAGCAACAGAAAGAGAAATCAAGGAATCAATCCCATTTACAGTTGCACGAAAAACCATAAAATACCTAGGAATAAATCTAACCAAAGAGGTGAAAAATCTACACACTGAAAACGATAGAAAGCTTACAAAATAAATTGAAGAAGACACAAAAAAATGGAAAAAGATTCCATGCTCCTGGATAGGAAGAACAAATAGTGTTAAAATGTCGATACTATCCAAAGCAATCTACATATTCAATTCAATCTCTACCAAATAACACAAGAATTCTTCACAGAGCTAGAACAAATAATCCTAAAATTTGTATGGAACCAGAAAAGACCCTAAATAGCCAAAGCAATCTTGAAAAAGAAAACCAAAGCAGGAGGCATCACAATCCCAGACTTAAAGCTATACTACAAAGCTGTAATCATCAAGACAGTATTGTACTGGCACAAGAACAGACCCTCAGATCAACGGAACAGAATAGAGAACCCAGAAATGGACCCACAAATGTATGGCCAACTAACCTTTGACAAAGCAGGAAAGAATATCCAATGGAATAACGACAGTCTCTTCAGCAAGTGGTGCTGGGAAAACTGGACAGTGACATGCAGAAGAATGAACCTGGACCACTTTCTTACACCATACACAAAAATAAACTCAAAATGGATGAAAGACCTAAATGTAAGACAGGAAGCCATCAAAATCCTCGAGGAGAAAGCAGGCCAAAACCTCTTTGATCTTGGCCACAACAACTTCTTACTCAACACGTCTCCGGAGGCAAGGGAAACAAAAGCAAAAATGAACTACTGGGACCTCATCAAAATAAAAAGCTCTGCACAGCAAAGGAAACAATCAGCAAAACTAAAAGGCAACTGACAGAATGGGAGAAGATATTTGCAAATGACATACCAGATAAAGGGTTAGTGTCCAAAATCTACAAAGAACTTATCAAACTCAACACCCAAAAAACAAATAATCCAGTGAAGAAATGGGCAAAAGACATGAAGAGACACTTCTCCAAAGAAGACATCCAGATGCCCAACCGACATATGAAAAAAATGCTAAATATCAATCATTATCAGGGAAATACAAATCAAAACCATAATGAGATGCCACTTTACACCTCTGAGAATGGTTAACATTAACAACTCAGGCAACAACAGATGTTGGCGAGGATGCGGAGAAAGAGGATCTCTTTTGCATTGTTGGTGGCAATGCAAGCTGGTGCAGCCACTCTGGAAAACAGTATGGAGGTTCCTCAAAAAAATAAAAATAGAAGTACCCTATGACCCAGCAATTGCACTACTAGGCATTTATCCAAGGGATACAGTTGTGCTGTTTCAAAGGGACACATGCACCTCCATGTTTATAGCAGCACTATCAACAATAGCCAAAGTATGGAAAGAGCCCAAATGTCCATCAATGGATGAATGGATAAAGAAAATGTGGTATATATACAATGGAGTAGTACTCAGCCATCAAAAAGAATGAAATCTTGCCATTTGCAACTACGTGGATGGAACTGGAGGGTATTATGCTAAGTGAAATTAGTCAGTCAGAGAAAGACAAAAATCATATGACTTCACTCATATGAGGACTTTAAGAGACAAAACAGATGAACATAGGGGAAGGGAAATAAAAATAATATAAAAACAGGGAGGGGGACAAAACAGAAGAGACTCATAAATATCGAGAACAAACTGAGGGTTACGGGAGGGGTTATGGGAGGGGGAATGGGCTAAATGGGTAAGGGGCACTAAGGAATCTAATCCTGAAATCATTGTTGCACTATATGCTAACTAATTTGGATGAAAATTTAAAAAAATAAAAAATTAAATTCAAAAAAGATTTTTAAAAAAGTGAGAAACAATTTGGGCTCTGAGATTGTTAATGATTGATCCAGAAAGAGAAATATAATTCGTTATTCAATACAGTTTTCCTTACATGAAAACAAATAGCAACTGTCAAGAAGCAAAATTATCCCCCGGCCCAGTAAGCCTTGGAAAGAGTTTATCCCCCGAATTCTTATGATGAATACATCTTGATAGAAAGTGAAATCAATGGTATTTCTTAAAACATCGTTCAGTGCAAATTAATGGTATACTACCAACTGCAATTTGGTAAAAACAACTCAAAAAAGGCGATAAAACAATTCACTCTAAAATACACACCACTCTGCCAACCTGGTTTAATTCAAGGATAAACTCTCAAATTTAAAACGGGGAACGGATGGATTGCATATCACTCATGTAATCTTGAGGCTAGGAAGATGGCTAGTATGAACTTCCAAAAAGCATGTGTGGCAGTAAAATCAAGAAAATATTCTGACAGGGGAAACTGGGTGGCTCATTCGACTGAACAACCGACTCGATTTCAACTCGGGTCATGATCTTGAGGTTCGTGAGTTTGAGCCCTGTGTTGGGCTCTGCACTGACAGTGCAGAGCTTGCTTGGGAGTCTCTGTCTCCCTCTCTTTTTTCCCTTCTCTCTCTCTGTCTCTCAGTAAATCAATAAACATTAAAAAAGAAGGGTGACTGGGTGGCTCAGTCAGTTAAGCGTCCAACTTCGGCTCAGGTCATGGTCTCGCAGTTCGTGAGTTCAAGCCCCGTGTCAGACTCTGTGCTGACCAGCCTGGAACCTGGAGCCTCCTTCGGATTCTTTGTCTCCCTCTCTCTCTGCCTCTCCCCTGCTTGCTCTCTCTCCCTCTCAAAAATAAAGAAACATTAAAATTTTTTTTAATTTTTTTAAAAAGACAATACCTGTACAGCAGCTATTGTATTTTTCCAATAAGCTCGAAGAGCTAAAAGCTTAACACCATTCTGTTAATATGGAGATGCTTAATCATAACACATGTATGAATAAGGGCGCTCTTAGAATATTTAACCACTAATAATATGGCATAAGATATGGACTGTAGTGTGGAATAGGTTCCAGTAGGCCCCTTCTGAGCCAAATCTTAATCCTTAAATTGATGGACTGTGGGTGGGTATGGATAATTCTGGAATGAGAAGCTGGGTCACAGGGGCAGCTGGGGCAGCAGGCAGGCACTTGGAGGGTTTGGAAGCAGCGGCAATGTACTATCATATATGGAAGTGCTCAATGTGTTAACAACCACTCTCCCTGTACCAGCGTATGCTGCTGAATTTCAGTACTAAGTATTAGTAAATTCCACTTTTGTAAGATTTTGGTCCAGATAGCAAAAACTCATAACAAACCAGAAACGCTAAATTAAGATCATTCTTTTTCACTCCAAGTTTTCTACAGAAATCTTAATCATTTTGTGACTCCTTTGTTTCTCCCTGTATACATAGAATTCCTCTGATATTCCCTATTCCATCTCTTGCTGACCCTCAGAACAGTATTTTAAAAGGTATTCAAAAGAAATCAGTTAAGATTATATTGCAGCCCAGAAATGGAGATGCAGACAAGGGCATGGTCATTTTGTCCTTAGCTGTATGTTAAGCTGTGTATAGGCTGGGGAAAGCATAAGGCTTGGCAAAGAAGAGCTATTGAAGGGTTTTGAGCCCAGCTGATACTCTGGAGGACACACAAGAGGGTATTAGAAACACCCCCCCAAAAAAAAAAAAAGATTTAAAAAAATTAAACATAGACTCAGGGATCTGTGGGAAAATATCAAGCAGATTAATGTAATGTAAATCTACTTTCAGAAAGAGAAAATAGTACAAAATAAATAATTGATGGTACAATTGATTAATATGGATGGGCTAAAGTCCATTATCTTGCTATTTTCTTTTGCATTTGTTCCATCTGTTCTTTATTTCTTTTTTTTTCTTATTTTCCTGCTTTCTTTTGGACTAAGGAAGTGTAGTTTTTTGTTCCATTTGATCTCCTCTCTTGGTTTTTTAGCTTTATTTCTTTGTTATTTAGTTGGTTTCATTAGAAATTACACCATTGATTTTTAACTTATCACAATAGTATGCCTCTTCCTGTAAAGTGAAAGAAAACTTCAATGATAAACTTCCATTCACCCCAATTAAAAACGGTCGAAAAGGTTTATAGAGACACTTCACAGAAGTTATATGAATAGACAATACACACATCAAGATGTCTTCAACAGTATTAGTCACCAGGTAAATACAAACTAAAAGCACAATGAGACATCATTACACATCCATTCGAATGGGGAATAAAATTAAAGATTTTCAATGCCAAATGTTGGCCTGGATATGGAACACCCAGAATACTCACATACTGCTGGTGGGAATATAAGATGGGCAATAATTTTGGAAAACTGTTCAGCAATTACTTGCAAAGTTAAATGTATTCCCACCCTATGACTCAGTAAATCCACTTCTAAGTATTTGCCAATAGAATAAAAACATACATCCACAGAAAGACCTGTATAAGATTAGCAGTTTTATTCATAATGCTATGAACCTTAAATATGCTATATCTTGACAACAGTGTGGTTACAATGGAGTATGCATTTATCAAATTCATTGAACTCACAATGTGCATTTCAACAAAAGTAAACTCATACCTTATTTTTAAAATAAAAAATGAACTGATAATGGTAATAGCTTTAAAAGGTCAGCATATTTATCATTCCTACTTAGAAGTAAGACAGCCATGATAAACTCAGGAACAAATGTTTATTAAATGCCTATGATTATATCATTTTTTTGATTTAGAGATTCTTTACCTATCCCAGAGTTCAACTACATTTACTTTTCCTAGTCCAAATCACTGCAATAAACTAGAAAAGTGGCCTTCATAACCTACTACAGGTAAAAATAATACTCAAGGCGAGCCTGGGTGATTCAGTCAATTATGTGCCCAACTCTTGATTGCAGCTCTGGCATGATCTCACAGCTTGTGAGGTCGAGCCTCACATCAGGCTCTGTGCTGTCAGCTCAGAGCCTGGAGACTGCTTCGGATTCTGTGTCTCCCTCTCTCTCTACCCCTCCCCAACTTGTGCTCTGTCTCTCTCCCTGTCTCTCAAAAATGAATAAATGTTAAAAAAAAATAATGTGTCACTTTGCATATTCTCTAATTACAAAACCCTGTATAAGGCAAGAGGCATTAATATTCTCCTCTGTTGCTCCTGCCAATTTTCCCAGCATCACCAGGGCTCAGGAATTCTGTTTTGAGCATCTTGGTGAATGTGATTAGCAAGAGCAATAATAGAATCTTTCTATTCTAGTGGTGCAATCATGATCAGAAGCAGTGGTTTCCTTTCCAATAGTATACTTTCCTATCTTGGACATCTTGCTAGACTATTATTTTTCTCCTGTCTGTTGATATTTGTCCCACATCTTTAACATACAATAATAATGAAGGATGACTTTTTTCAATAACCAGAGAAGTAACAAATAGGACCTACCACAACTTCTAAAATCCCTAAACTATCTATGTTGTAGAAAGCCACCTTGAACCACCTCTCCCCTTGTTGCAATAACATAATTGATTCTCCTTAGGAAACACTTTGTAGCTAATGAACACAAAACAAAAATATTCTCTGCAGTCCTAAACCCTATATCTTTAAAAATAATTTTAAAGGTCTCTAAAAAGTTAATACTAGTAGGAAATATTACACATTCTAAGAAGTTGCTTAATGAAGTGGACTGTCACCTAAATAACCAGCAACTGCCAACTATATTCCCAAGATGATTGTTTTCTATGGTAAATGAAGGCATAAACTGTGCAGAATACCTCAATTTGTGATCAATCAGGTTTCCAGAATCATACCATAATAACAAAGATTTCTGATAGTAAAATGACAATTTGACCAAATCAGAACTTTTTCCCTACAACCAAGCTAATCACAATACAAATTATCAGAAATGTGCCTACCAAACATAGATTCAGAACAAGAGGAGTTAGTTGACAAGATACAGCTCTCGAGGAAAGGATAGATTTGCTACCATTATTTCTTCATGAATTCATTCCACATGTATTCAGTGGGTGCCTACTATGTGCCAGTAAACAAAAAATGTAGACTTCCTGTTCTCGTGAAGCTTATCTTAAGAGATACATACCTACTTGGCCAAGCCACCGGATGCCGCTTAGATGGGCACTGTTAACAGGGGCTCCTTTAACTGTCCTGCATCAGTGCATCCAAGACCCATCACTGTCTCATGCGCTGCGCACTGAGCATAAAATCACTGTTGAAGTTTCCTCTCCCCATTTACAGTCTCACTCCGCTACTTTCCCCTATAAATGACTCTGTCCAGTTCACCTTCATTGGTGTTTTAGTTGCTCCTTTACTTGCCTACCTATTTACTCTTACAATCACATTTATTATATTTGGACCTGATTCTTTTAACTCCCAGAAGACATGCTAGCTTTCTAAATTCTTGGAAGATACTTCATTGGGTTCCCCATATCCTGGTACCAAGAACAGAGTTCATTTTTCCACACTATATAAATTAACCATATATTTGTGTTTTATTGTGTCACTATCTTTACCAACCTTGACAAATATTAGACTACAGATTCCATTTTTTTTTTAATCAAAAAGGCAGGGGTTCTCTTTTCAGAGATTAAATTACATACCACCTGGCACAGTTCAGTTACAAAAGAACCTTCATTCTTGGATGATAGCTTCATTCGGAATCCTTTCTTTGCCTGCTTGCGAGGTTGCAGCAGGAACCTGAATATCACTGAATCTGAAAACAGTTTCCACGTTAAGAGGCCTATTGCATGCATGGAGAGTCTTGAAATCATCTCTTCTTGAATAATATCACCTGGTTGTGGCTGGAAACTTTCATGCGCTACTTACCAAATAGTGTTCATATGGGCAGGCATTTATATTGTGCAACCTAATCACTACTGCTAGTTTGATGGCTCGGCAGACAGAGGTAATATACCTATAATCACAGCCTGATTGCACCACCCTTCATTGCCTTCACAGCAGCACTCTGCACCAATTCATCATTTCCCTTTCAAAAGAGGTTCTTTGCTGCTTTGTTTTGATAGGATCTTGAAAGTCTGGCTATTTTCCAACAGATCAAGAGTGGAGATTTGAATTATCTTTTTGATAATAAAGGACAGGACTAGTCTTATGAAAGAGTTTTCTGCTGGAAAGAATTGTGCTTCCTCTCCATATTTAAAAAATTAATGTTCCTTTCTGAAAATCTAATTTTTAAGCTATATATTAAAGGAAAAGACACTGGAAAGTAAGATGGTATAAGGAAGTTGTTTTCATCTGCCATCAGAGATACAGATTTCTTAGGGTTTTTCTAGGAATGGAAAGGGAAGAATTTGGGGAGGGGGAAGGGAGGAACTTATGGATTTCACTAGGTTTGGCCCCAGCCTCCAATTCCACTCATATCCCCACTTTAACCAGGCCAGCTTTGCCTTCAGGTGTTTATATTTATCTTGAAATGATGAAGTTAAGCATCAAAGACCCTCATTTGCAAGGACCCTTCTAAGCCCCCTAGCAATATGTTCATATCGTCATGTTTTGTAAAACTTGAGAAAGTAGAAAGAAAATTAACCACAACTCATTAAGGCTGCTTTCCATTCTCACTTCCCCTGGTGTTCAGTGGCAGTACAGTGGTCACAGGCATTTCAAGGGATAAGGCTCAGGAGAAATTTGGGGATAGATTTTGTTCAGGTATGTGTCTAAGCTTCAAACCGTCTCTGTCACCACAGGGTTGTTGTAGCTATCCCAATGCAGGGATAATTCCAGAAATGCTCCCATCACTCACAACGCCAATTCACCTAGCCTCATGACATGGAAGTGCTGGAGTGATATGAACATGTCCTAAGGAAGGCACCAAAGATTGAAATGTACAAAACCAGAAATTACTTTGTATAAAATGTTTTCGATCAACAGACATGTAAAAACGTAAGTGGACCCTTCAGTTCTTCTCTATGCTTAGTCTAGAGTACCAGACCCACACTTGTAGAGAGAGGTAGGGAGAGAGAAAAAGACAATAAATCAATCTGTAGATACACAATCAGATAGGGATACTTCTATAAAAAAATAAAGCAAGAACGAACAGTAGGGTTGAACATTTTCAGTAGGATGATGTGAAAAATAAGGTGCCATTTGCTCCACAGTTCCGTAACAATGATATGGTGTATGCCAAGTGTCAGTATTGATTAAGTGCAATGGGTTAGGCACTACTTAGACACAACTGTGAACCATGTACAAATAATCCTTGTTCTTTTTTTTTTAATGTTTATTTATTTTTGAGACAGAGAGAGACAGAGCATGAACGGGGGAGGGTCAGAGAGAGGGAGACACAGAATCTGAAACAGGCTGCAGGCTCTGAGCTGTCAGCACAGAGCCCGACGCGGGACTCGAACTCACGGACCGCGAGATCATGACCTGAGCTGAAGTCGGCCGCTTAACCGACTGAGCCACCCAGGTGCCCCAAAAGTTGGATTTTAAACAACTGAGCCACCCAGGCGCCCCAAATAATCCTTGTTCTAATGGAGCTTCCAGAATTGGAAGTTACACAGCCAGTAAACAAGCAATTGTAATTAGGTGTATCATGTACCATGGTGGCAGACAGTTTAAGCAACAACTTACCTGGCTTAAAGGATGATGAAATTCCTCATCAAAAAAAACTTTTTTAAAAAATATTTTTTATGTTTACTTTTATTTTTTGAGAGAATCGGAGCATAAGAGGGGGAGAAGCAGACAGAGAGGGAGACACAGAATCCAAAGCAGGCTCCAGGCTCTGAGCTGTCAGCACAGAGCCTGATGCAGGGCTTGAACCTACTGGTTAAGAGATCATGACCTGAGCCAAAGTCAAACATTCAACAGACAGAGCCACCAGGCGCCCCTCAAAAAAACTTTTATGCCAAAATTGAAAGGATATGTAGGCGTTATCAAAACTAAGGTGAAAGGGAGAAAGGAGACTTCTTCATATATAATGAACAAATGCAAATTGCCAGAGGCTGGAGAGAATATGTTCTATGCAGAGAACTAAAAATGGCTAAGTAAAAAGTATAAGACAAAAATGAGATTAAAGAGAAAAGCAGGCTCCTTTCAGATCAAAGATTCATAAACCATGGAAAGGAGTTTGGAGTTCTGAAGCTTTTTAGCAGTGGCAGACAAGGATATAACCATGAGAATTACATGTTTTATTGTTACTATTTAAGTATAGTTGGCATACAATGTTATATAAATTTCAGGTGCACAATATAGTGATTCAACAGTTCTATATGATACCAATGTTCACCACAGTAAGTGTAGTCACCATCTGTCAGTATACATTATTACAATATTATTGACTGTTTTCCCTATGCTGTACTTTTAATCTCCATGAATTATTTTTTTCTTGTATTTTTTTTTCAATATATGAAATTTATTGTCAAATTGGTTTCCATACAACACCCAGTGCTCATCCCAAAAAGTGCCCTCCTCAATACCCATCACCCACCCTCCCCTCCCACCCTCCCCCCATCAACCCTCAGTTTGTTCTCAGTTTTTAACAGTCTCTTATGCTTTGGCTCTCTCCCACTCTAACCTCTTTTTTTTTCCCCTTCCCCTCCCCCATGGGTTTCTGTTCCGTTTCTCAGGATCCACATAAGAGTGAAAACATATGGTATCTGTCTTTCTCTGTATGGCTTATTTCACTTAGCATAACACTCTCCAGTTCCATCCATGTTGCTACAAAGGGCCATATTTCATTCTTTCTCATTGTCACATAGTACTCCTTTGTGTATATAAACCACAATTTCTTTATCCATCAGTTGATGGACATTTAGGCTCTTTCCATAATTTGGCTATTGTTGAGAGTGCCGCTATAAACATTGGGGTACAAGTGCCCCTATGCATCAGTATTCCTGTATCCCTTGGGTAAATTCCTAGCAGTGCTACTGCTGGGTCATAGAGTAGGTCGATTTTTAATTTTTTAGGAACCTCCACACTGTTTTCCAGAGTGGCTGCACCAATTTGCATTCCCACCAACAGTGCAAGAGGGTTCCCGTTTCTCCACATCCTCTCCAGCATCTATAGTCTCCTGATCTGTTCATTTTGGCCACTCTGACTGGCGTGAGGTGATATCTGAGTGTGGTTTTGATTTGTATTTCCCTGATGAGGAGCGACGTTGAGCATCTTTTCATGTGCCTGTTGGCCATCTGGATGTCTTCTTTAGAGAAGTGTCTATTCATGTTTTCTGCCCATTTCTTCGCTGGGTTATTTGTTTTTTGGGTGTGGAGTTTGGTGAGCTCTTTATAGATTTTGGATATTAGCCCTTTGTCCGATATGTCATTTGCAAATATATTTTCCCATCCCGTTGGTTGCCTTTTAGTTTTGTTGGTTGTTTCCTTTGCTGTGCAGAAGCTTTTATCTTCATAAGGTCCCAGTAGTTCACTTTTGCTTTTAATTCCCTTGTCTTTGGGGATGTGTCAAGTAAGAAATTGCTACGGCTGAGGTAAGGGAGGCCTTTTCCTGCTTTCTCCTCTAGGGTTTTGGTGGTTTGCCGTCTCACATTCAGGTCCTTTATCCATTTTGAGTTTATTTTTGTGAATGGTGTGAGAAAGAGGTAAAGTTTCAATCTTCTGCATGTTGGTGTCCAGTTCTCCCAGAACCATATTAAAGAGACTGTCTTTTTTCCATTGGATGTTCTTTCCTGCTTTGTCAAAGATTAGTTGGCCATACATTTGCGGGTCTAGTTCTGTGGTTTCTATTCTATTCCATTGGTCTATGTGTCTGTTTTTGTGCCAATACCATGCTGTCTTGATGATTACAGCTTTGTAGTAGAGGTTAAAGTCTGGGATTGTGATGCCTCCTGCTTTGGTCTTCTTCAAAATTACTTTGGCTGGGGGCACCTGGGTGGCTCAGTCGGTTAAGTGTCCGACTTCAGCTCAGGTCACGATCTCGCGATCTCGCGGTCCGTGAGTTCAAGCCCCACGTTGGGCTCTGAGCTGATGGCTCAGAGCCTGTAGCCTGCTTCCAATTCTGTGTCTCCCTCTCTCTCTGCTCCTCCCCGTTCATGCTCTGTCTCTCTCTCTCTCTGTCTCAAAAACAAATAAACGTTAAAAAAAAAAAAAAACATTCAAAATTACTTTGGCTATTCGGGGCCTTTGTGGTTCCATATGAATTTTAGGATTGCTTGTTCTAGTTTCGAGAAGAATGCTGGTGCAATTTTGATTGGGATTGCATTGAATGTGTAGATAGCTTTGGGTAGTATTGACATTTTGACAATATTTATTCCTCCAATCCATGAGCATGGAATGTTTTTCCATTTCTTTATATCTTCTTCAATTTCCTTCATAAGCTTTCTATAGTTTTCAGCATACAGATCTTTTACATCTTTGGTTAGATTTATCCCTAGGTATTTTATGCTTCTTGGTGCAATTGTGAATGGGATCCGTTTCTTTATTTGTCTTTCTGTTGCTTCATTATTAGTGTATAAGAATGCAACTGATTTCTGTACATTGATTTTGTATCCTGCGACTTTGCTAAATTCCTGTATCAGTTCTAGCAGACTTTTGGTGGAGTCTGTCGGGTTTTCCATGTATAATATCATGTCATCTGCAAAAAGTGAAAGCTTAACTTCATCTTTGCCAATTCTGGTGCCTTTGATTTCCTTTTGTTGTCTGATTGCTGATGCTAGCACTCCCAACACTATGTTAAACAACAGCAGTGAGAGTGGACATCCCTATCGTGTTCCTGATCTCAGGGAAAAAGCTCTCAGTTTTTCCCCATTGAGGAGGATATTAGCTGTGGGCTTTTCATAAATGGCTTTTATGATGTTTAAGTATGTTCCTTTTATCCCGACTTTCTCGAGGGTTTTTATTAAGAAAGTTGCTGAATTTTGTCAAATGTCTTGTCTGCATCGATTGACAGGATCATATGGTTTTATCTTTTATTTTATTAATGTGATGTATCACGTTGATTGATTTGCGAATGTTGAACCAGCCCTGCATCCCAGGAATGATTCCCACTTGATCATGGTGAACAAGTCTTTTTATATGCTGTTGAATTCGATTTGCTAGTATCTTATTGAGAATTTTTGCATCCATATTCATCAGGGATATGGGCCTGTAGTTCTTTTTTTTTACTGGGTCTCTGTCTGGTTTAGGAATCAAAGTAATACTGGCTTCATAGAATGAGTCTGGAAGTTTTACTTCCCTTTCTATTTTTTGGAATAGCTTGAGAAGGATAGGTATTATCTCTACTTTAAACGTCTGGGGGCGCCTGGGTGGCTCAGTCGGTTAAGCGTCCAACTTCAGCTCAGGTCACGATCTTGCGGTCCGCGAGTTCAAGCCCCGCATCGGGCTCTGGGCTGATGGCTCAGAGCCTGGAGCTTGCTTCCGATTCTGTGTCTCCCTCTCTCTCTGCCCCTCCCCCGTTCATGCTGTGTCTCTCTCTGTCTCAAAAATAAATAAACGTTAAAAAAATAAATAAATAAATAAATAAATAAATAAATAAACGTCTGGTAGAACTCCCCTGGGAAGCCATCTGGTCCTGGACTCTTGAGATTTTTGATAACTGATTAAATTTCTTTGCTGGTTATGGGTCTGTTCAAGCTTTCTATTTCCTCCTGATTGAGTTTTGGAAGTGTGTGGGTGTTTAGGAATTTGTCCATTTCTTCCAGGTTGTCCAGTTCATTGCCATATAATTTTTCATAGTATTCTCTGATAATTGCTTGTATATCTGAGGGATTGGTGGTAATAATTCCATTTTCATTCATGATTTTATCTATTTGGGTCATCTCCCTTTTCTTTTTTTGAGAAGCCTGGCTAGAGGTTTATCAATTTTGTTTATTTTTTCAAAAAAACCAACTCTTGGTTTCATTGATCTGCTCTACAGTTTTTTTAGATTCTATATTGTTTATTTCTGCTCTGATCTTTATTATTTCTCTTCTTCTGCTGGGTTTAGGCTGCCTTTGCTGTTCTGCTTCTATTTCCTTTAGGTGTGCTGTTAGATTTTGTATTTGGGATTTTTCTTGTTTCTTGAGATAGGCCTGGATTGCAATGTATTTTCCTCTCAGGACTGCCTTCGCTGCATCCCAAAGCATCTGGATTGTTGTATTTTCATTTTCGTTTGTTTCCATATATTTTTTAATTTCTTCTCTAATTGCCTGGTTGACCCACTCATTCTTTAGTAGGGTGTTCTTTAACCTCCACGCTTTTGGAGGTTTTCCAGACTTTTTCCTGTGGTTGATTTCAAGCTTCATAGCATTGTGGTCTGAAAGCATGCATGGTATGACCTCAATTCTTGTATACTTATGAAGGGCTGTTTTGTGACCCAGTATGTGATCTATCTTGGAGAATGTTCCATGTGCACTCGAGAAGAAAGTCTATTCTGTTGTTTTGGGATGCAGAGTTCTAAATATATCTATCAAGTCCATCTGATCCAATATATCATTCAGGGACCTTGTTTCTTTATTGACAGTGTGTCTAGATGTTCTATCCATTTCCTTAAGTGGAGTGTTAAAGTCCCCTGCAATGACCACATTCTTATCAATAAGGCTGCTTATGTTTGTGAGTAATTGTTTTATATACCTGGGGGCTCCCGTATTCGGCGCATAGACATCTATAATTGTTAGCTCTTCCTGATGGATAGACCCTGTAATTATTACATAATGCCCTTCTTCATCTCTTGTTACAGCCTTTAATTGAAAGTCTAGTTTGTCTGATATAAGTATGGCTACTCCAGCTTTCTTTTGACTTCCAGTAGCATGATAAATAGTTCTCCATCCCCTTACTCTCAATCTGAAGGTGTCCTCACGTCTAAAATGAGTCTCTTGTAGACAGCAAATAGATGGGTCTTGTTTTTTTATCCATTCTGATACCCTATGTCTTTTTTTGGCGCGTTTAGTCCATATACGTTCAGTGTTATTATAGAAAGATATGGGTTTAGAGTCATTGTGATGTCTGTAGGTTTCATGCTTGTAGCGATGTCTCTGGTACTTTGTCTCACAGGATCTCCCTTAGGATCTCTTGTAGGGCTGGTTTAGTGGTGACGAATTCCTTCAGTTTTTGTTTGTTTGGGAAGACCTTTATCTCTCCTATTCTAAGTGACAGACTTGCTGGATAAAGGATTCTTGGCTGCATATTTTTTCTGTTCATCACATTGAAGATTTCCTGCCATTCCTTTCTGGCCTGCCAAATTTCAGTAGAGAGATTGGTCACGAGTCTTATAGGTCTCCCTTTATATGTTAGAGCACGTTTATCCCTAGCTGCTTTCAGAATTTTCTCTTTACCCTTATATTTTGCCAGTTTCACTATGATATGTCATGCAGAAGATCGATTCAAGTTACGTTTGAAGGGAGTTCTCTGTGCCTCTTGGATTTCAATGCCTTTTTCCTTCCCCAGATCAGGGAAGTTCTCAGCTATAATTTCTTCAAGTACACCTTCAGCACCTTTCCCTCTCTCTTCATCCTCTGGAATACCAATTATGCGTAGATTATTTCTCTTTAGTGCATCACTTAGTTCTCTAATTTTCCCCTCATACTCCTGGATTTTTTATCTCTCTTTTTCTCAGCTTCCTCTTTGTCCATAATTTTGTCTTCTAGTTCACCTATTCTCTCCTCTGCCTCTTCAATCCGAGCTGTGGTTGTTTCCATTTTATTTTGCAGCTCATTTATAGAATTTTTTTAGCTCCTCCTGACTGTTCCTTAGTCCCTTGATCTTTGTAGCAATAGATTCTCTGCTGTCCTCTATACTGTTTTCAAGCCCAGTGATTAATTTTATGACTATTTCTACATTCACTTTCTGTTATATTGTTTAAATCCTTTTTGATCAGTTCGTTAGCTGTTGTTATTTCCTGGAGATTCTTTTGAGGGGAATAATGTTTCGTCATTTTGGATAGTCCCTGGAGTGGTGTGGACCTGCAGGGCACTTCCCC
Organism: Panthera uncia; assembly: GCF_023721935.1. Lineage (NCBI taxonomy): Eukaryota > Metazoa > Chordata > Mammalia > Carnivora > Felidae > Panthera > Panthera uncia. The sequence goes on along the minus strand of NC_064811.1, from coordinate 68,593,645 downwards.
TGTGCTGTCTTGAATAACGTTGGTGAGTGGGGCCACAGTCAGACCTGATGTCTGCCCCCAGCCCACTGCTGGGGCCACAGTCAGACTGGTGTGTACCTTCTCTTCCCCTCTCCTCGGGGCGGGATTCACTGTGGGGTGGCATGGCGCATCTGGGCTACTTGCACATTGCCAGGCTTGTGGTGCTGGGGATCTGGCGTATTAGCTGAGGTGGAACAGCAAGGTGCACAGGGGTGGGTGGGGCAGGGTCAGCTTGCTTATCCTTCAGTGATCTGCTTCAGGAGGGGCCCTGCGGCACCAGGAGGGAGTCAGGCCCAACGCCGGAGGGATGGATCCGCAGAAGCACAGAGTTGGGTGTTTGTGCGCAGTGCAAGCAAGTTCCCTGGCAGCAACTGGTTCCCTTTGGGATTTTGGCTGGGGGATGGGTGAGGGAGATGGCGCTGGCGAGCGCATTTGTTCCCCGCCAAACTGAGCTCTGTCATCCCGGGGCTCAGCCACTCTCCCTCCCTTTGTCCTCCAGCCTTTCTGCTCTCCGAGCAGAGCTGTTAACTTATAACCTTCCAGATGTTAAGTCCCGCTTGCTGTCAGAACACACTCCGTCTGGCCCCTCCTTTTTTGCAAGCCAGACTCGGGGGCTCTGCTTGGCCAGCGGGCTGCCCCTCCGCCCCGGCTCCCTCCTGCCAGTCCGTGTAGTGCGCATCGCCTCGCCACCCTTCCTACCCTCTTCTGTGGGCCTCTTGTCTGCTCTTGGTTCCAGAGACTCCATTCTGCTAGTCTTCTGGCGGTTTTCTGGGTTATTTAGGCAGGTGTAAGGGAACCTAAGTGATCAGCAGGACGCGGTGAGCCCAGAGTCCTCCTACGCCGCCATCTTCCCTCAATCTCTCTCCGTGAATTACTTATCTTATAACTAGAAGCTTGCACCTTTTAATCCCCTTCATCTGTTTCACCCACCCCCCACCAAACTCCCTTCTGGCAATATCTAGTTTTCTCTCTGTATTTATAGTCTGTTAATGCTTTCGCTTGTTCACTTGTTCTATTTTTTAGATTCCACATATAAATCATACGAAATTTGTCTTTCTCTGTCCAACATATTTCACTTAGCATAATACCCTGTAGGTCTATCCATGTTGTCGCAAATGGCAAAATCTTATTCTTTTTATGGCTGAGTAATATTCCACTCTCTATTTGGGTAAATACCCAGTAGTGAAGTTACAGGATCTTATGGTATTTCTATTTTTAATAGAAAGACAATAATATAATTATAAGAATCATATTTTTTAACACTACCCTGGCTTCCATGTGGAAGAAAGAGTAGAAGAATGTAATCCTAGAGGGAAAGTAATCAGCAAGATTATTTCTATAATCTATCAGAAAAAAATAATGATGGCCAGAAGTTGGGAAGTGACAGTGAAGATTTATAGAAGTGATAAATTTGAGAGATATTTAGAAAGTAGGAATAAATGGTGACTGCTTGAAATGAGAGGACAGATACAGAGTAATAAATGATTGTAATAAATGTCCAGATTTCTTGCTTGAGTAACTGGTTGGTATCTATTGTAGCCTGAATTATGTTGTTCCC
>NC_064811.1:68421489-68592059 GCF_023721935.1 Panthera uncia | reverse complement strand
CCTAATCTCATATGACTGGGGTCCTTATAAGAAGAGGAGATTAGGACACAGACACGCAGAGGGAAGACCATGTAAAGACAAAGGAAGAAGATGGCCACTTACAAGCCAATGAAAGAGGCTTCAAAAGAGTGAACCCTACTGACGCCTTGATCTTGGACTTCTAGCCTCCAGAATTACAACAAAATGAATGTCTGTTGCTTAATGAACCCAGACTGTAGTGTTTGTTATGGGCAGCCCTAGCAAACTAATATAGTCTCTTTCATTAAGAAAGGGAATACATAAGAGCAGAAGCAAAGCTAGGGTGGAGGAGATGATGAGATCTTTTTAGAGAAATTGACTTTTAAGTGTCTGTGAGACATTTGGGTGAACTTGTCAATAATGCAGTTGGAGCCTCTGCAGAGGCAAAATTGGAGCAAGGATGGAGTAATTCCATCATGTAGAATACTCTTGAGTCCCATGAAAAATAGCACCTGATTAAGACTAGCTCACAAGATTAACAAACCATATGAGAAAATAAAACCCTTTGAAGGGTCATCCAAAGAAATGAAGGAATGTGCACCACAAAACTGAATATGGTAACCTTGAAAAGATAGGAATAGAAGCTATGAGTAAGAAAAGCTATAAATCTAGAAAAAAATTTCATGCTAGAAGTGAAAATTAGAGTTATCGAAATAAATAATTCAAGGGACAGGTTGAAGAGTTGACTAGATACAGCTAGAAAGAAAAATTATTGTATTGGAATGGATTTAAAATAGTTATCCAGGATACAAAACAGAGGGACAAACAGATGAGAAATATGAGAGACTATGTGAGTTACATGAATGATAGAATGAGTAGTTCTAAGATATGTGTAATGGAATCCCAAGAGAGAGAACACAAATAATGGTAAAAATTGTATCTAAAGAAACAACTGAAGTTTTTCTGAATTAAAGAAAGACAGGAGCCATTCTCAGACTGAAGGAGCACAAGTCCCAAGTAGGATAAACAAAGACCTACATCTAGTGAAATGGAGAACATCAAATCTAAGGAGTGCATCACACAAAATATATAAAGAAAATACAAATTATCTACAAAGGAACAACTATATAGACACTAAAGCATGAGTAACAATACTTGCCAGAAGACAATTTCAGAGTGCTGAGGACAAATAGCTATTAACCTATATGTGGCTAAATAATCATTGATGGGTAATAGTGAAATTAAATACTTTCCTGTACAATAAGTCTGAAATATTTGCCACTTTGCTGAAATAACAAAATATGTAACACAGTAAGAAGCAAATGGAACCAGGGCGGGGGCTCAGTCAGTTAAGCTTCCGACTTTAGCTCAGGTCATGATCTCACGGTCTGTGAGTTCAAGCCCCATATCGGGCTCTGTGCTGACAGCTCAGAGCCTGGAGTCTGCTTTGGATTCTGTGTCTCTCTCTCTCTTTATGCCCCTCCCTTGCTCACACTCTGTCTCTCTCTCTCTCTCAAAAATAAATAAAACATTAAAAAAAATTTTTAAACTAAAGTTTATCTCCAAATAAATTGGTCAATACATATCGCATTCTTTTTATAAGTTTTTTTTAACCATTTAGATTCAAAATTCATGATCTACTTCTCTTGAAATAGGAATAAATTGCTTACAATTCTATAAAGTCAGAAGAGAAAACTTTCTATTATATAACTTTTTTCTATTAAATTACTTAAATCTTTTCAGCATATTTAATCATAAAACAAATTCCTAGCAAATAAAGTTGGAAAAAAAAAGGATTAAGTCCAGAAGTTTCAGCTTCTGCAAGGAAGCCAAATAGTAGCAAATCTTATTAGAAAATAAATCTTATTAAATTTCACCTGAGGCTTCTCACTGGGAGGTTACATTTGTAAAATATTTACAGAAAACCCAATCTATCAAAATATTTATTCATAACTCATGATAACTTTAGTCCAAATTATATGTGAAATTATTCAAGAAAAAACTATCAAAGATACAATTGTCTTAATTTTTTTCAAATAAATAACATGCTCAATCATAAAATGTGTGCATCAGAGTCAGTGGTGGTTACACTCATCTATTACACATGGCCCACGGCCATTGTATTTTAAAATGTGAAGAATATTGAGATTGATTAAACAAGTATTTTCTCTTATAATCACAAAAATATATAGAGTAGAAATTAAACCAGAAGGTAAGGTATTTACCTTTGCTTTTTTGCAAAATATTATATAAGTTTTTTCCTAAATTCAACGATGTCTGTATGTTCCATAATATCTTACTTGCTATAATTTTCCCAAACAGCCTAGGAATCTCATGCAAACACAACTCATGTGGTTTATATATTTATTGATGTGTGTATGTTTCTCTGTGTATGTGTGTGTGTGTGTGTGTGTGTGTGTTTCTCTGACATTCCTGCAGTGAATATGCTCTCTTCACATGAAACCTAGAGGAAAAAAAAGTGACAAATGGAAGCAAACATTAATTATAACCAAAGGGCATGATAAAAATCAAAGGTTTCCCTTTAAAAACTAAAAATTATTCAGTAAATGCCATTGGAAAAAGTAGATATCTTTATGCAAAAAAGGGGGGGTGGGGGGGAATGACCTTAAACCATATGCAAAAATTAGCTCAAAATGAATCAAATAACTAAAAGTAGGAAATGAAAGAGAAAGACAAATACCATATGATCTCACTCATGTGTGGAATTTAAATGACAAAACAGATGAACATAGGGGAAGGGGGAAAAAAGAGAGAGGGAAGCAAAACATAAGAGACTCTTAACTATAAAGAACAAACTGAGGGTGGATGGATGGAGATGTGGGGGGGATGGGCTAAATGGGTGATGGGTATTAAGGAGGGCACTTGTGTTGAGCACTGGGTGTTATACGTAAGTGATGAATCAGTAATTCTACTCCTGAAGCGAATATTACACTATATGTTAACTAACTAGAATTTAAACAAAAATTTGATAGATAAATAAATAAATAAATACATAGAAGTGGGAAGTTAAATTCTAAAACTTTGAGGAGAACACAAAGGGGAAAAATTCATGGCATTGTCTTTGACAATGATTTATTGGACATGACACCAAAAGCACAGGCAACAAGAGAAAAAAGTAGATAAATGGACTTCATCAAAATTATAAACTTCTGTGCATCAAAGGACTCCATTAACAGACTGAAAAGGCAGCTCACAGAATTGAAGAAAAATATATGCAAATCAGGCATGTCATAAGGGATTAATTCCAGAATATATGAAGAATTCTTATAATTCAAAATCAAAAAACAAACCGCCCAATTCAAAAATGGGCAAAGGACTTAATAGACATTTCTCCAAAGTAGATATACAAGAGGCCATTAAGCACATGAAAAAGTGTTCAACAGCACTTCAATAGTTTTGCAAATCAAAACCAAAATGAAATACAAGTTTATACCCATTAGGATAGCTATTATCAAAACAAAACAAAACAAAAAAACAGAAAATAACAAGGGTTGGCAAGAATGTACAGAGACTGGAAGCTTATGCACTGCTGATGAGAATGTAAAATGGTGCAGCCACTGTGGAAAATGATATGGTCATTCCTCAAAAACATAAAAATAGAATTACCGTATAATCTAGCAATTCACTTCTAGCTATAGACCCAAAAGGACTGAAAGCAGAGACTCAAATAGATATTTGTACACCCACATTCATAGCAGAATCATCCACAATAGCCAAAGGTGAAAGCAACCTGAGTGTCCATCGGTAGATGAATCCATAAAGAATTTGGCCTTAAAATTTGGTACATTTGGCCTTAAAAGGGAAGAAAATTCTGACACATGCTACAACACGGATGAACCTAGAAGACATCATGTTAAGTGAAATAAGCCAGTCATAAAAGAACAAATATTGTATGATTACACTTATATGAGGGACCTAGAACAGTCATATTTATAGAGACAAATTAGAATGGGGATTGCAGGGGTGAGGAGTAGGAGGTGGTACAGGGAGGGAGGAATGGGGAGTTAGTGTAAAATTGGACAGCATTTCAGTTGAGGAAGCTGAAAAAGTTCTGGAAATGGATGGTGATAATTATTGCACAACAATGTGAACATACTTAATGCCACAGAATTGTACACTTAAACATATAAAGTTAAAATGGTAAATTTTACATTATGAATATTTAGCCACAATTTTAGAAATTAAAAACTTTTAACCCACAGCAAAATCATACCCGCAGCATTTTTGAGACTTCAGTCATGGATGTCATTTTTGCTTTCATATATGATATCACTACGGCTGCGCCAAAAGACAAATCTATTCCCCTGCACATATGCTCTGCAAACTATGAAATAGTCCTAATCTTAAAAACTGTTGGAGATAAAGGAAGCTTCACTGCAATCCCAGGATACATTCTCCCAATGGAAGTTTGCACTGGTCCTTGCAAGTTTTAAAATCCTACCTACTTTTCACCACCTCACTATATACATTCTATCATCATCTTTTCCCCCAAAATGGAACAGTTTCATCTGTATTAAGTGAAGAATTTTCCTTCTTCTAAGAAATTGCATTATGGGCACTTGCAGCCTCTCTCTTCACTTTGATGTTGTGCAGATTCAAATAGGCCAGGAACCCACAAAGCTAGGTATAGCTTGCAGCCATAATCTCATCAACCTCGCTTTCACTGTGCTTGGCTCTTAGTTCTCCTAACAAACTCCTAGCCGTCTTCTGAATGTGCATGAAGCTAAAAACCATCTAACTTTGATGCTGATCCTCCAGTATCACAATCAAAAGTTTTCAGTTCTGTCAGTCACTTTTCCACAAAGAATAGATGATTGCTTCTTGTTCTCCCTAATTGCTTCTGCTGTGAAATGATTCATCCTATAGGCTGTATTTACATGTAATGGTTACCCTTTTTTTTTTTTTGCCACTTTCAATCTTTGCCACTTATCCCTGTTCTTATGAGTGCTTCCACAGCCAGTTTGACAAACTTAAATGCCATTAAATGCCAGCCAGGTATAGGCATTTAAAATGAATAGGCTATATATAAAAGAGATTGCCATTGTTTTACAGCAAATCCTTTAGGTACATGTTCACCTATAAGGACACAAATTGAATAAAAATAAAAATAGAAACACTGACTTGACAAAATAAAACAGTTTGCAGTCCAAAGGCCACCAATTTATGATGAATACATGATAGTAAACAGCAAAACAAAGCGAAAGCAAAAAGGACTATAGACCACTACTAAAACTATTTGTTGATAGTGAGCAGAATGAAAACAGTTTGCTCTGGAACATAGCTCTGTTCATAACGACGAAAGTTCTAAACTGACTGTAAATAAAAAATCATTAGAATAACAGTATCACCACAAAGAGAGCAAGTTTTATAAAAACTATTGATAACTGCAGAAAGGTGGTGAAACTGTTGTAGACCAGCAGTATTTTTTTATATTTCCTTTTTTTTAATGTTTATTTATTTTTGAGAGACACAGAGACAGAATACGAGTGGGTTAGGGGCAGAGAGAGAGGGAGACACAGAATTCGAAGCGGGCTCCAGGCTCTGAGCTGTCAGCACAGAGCCTGACGCAGGGCTCAAACTCACGAGCTGTGAGATCATGACCTGAGCCAAAGTCGGACGCCCGACTGAGCCACCCAGGTGCCCCTTTTTTATATATTTCTTAGCCTAATTTTATTTTCAACTGGATAATATATTTGTCTGCACAGGTATATTTTCATAGTCTTTAACTTCCATTTTAATCAGAGAGAGAAGAAAGCAAATATGACTCATTTAAGAGTTTGGATTCCTTGGAGACTTACATTATATACAACATTACATGGAAAATAAGGAATTTATATATTGCATTTGCAAGCATCCACTAAGGTGAAATCCCTCACAATGCTGCAGGTTAAAACTACAGAATCTACTTTTTAAATGGGGAATATAATTAAACCTGGGTGAATACCTCCTGGTAGTTAAGAAGCACTCCATGCTGTTTCACTAATAAGATGGAACCAATGAATTGATACCCCCCCAAAAAAAAGCTTTCCAGAGTGTGTTTAAATGCAAATTTGCCATCTGACTTGCAGAGTTTGTCGAGCAATAGGTTTAACACACTGAGAAAACCTTGTTGAAAAAGATATATAAAGTGATCTTGTAAACGAGGAAGCAGTGCAGCAAAGGTGGGCATCTGTAAGAAGGTCAGCTTTGGATAGGGAGTTTAGAAAGTTAATGACTATATACCCTGAGTTATATCTGCTGATGCTTGTTTTGTTGTTTTTATTTGTGTGTGTGTGTGTGTGTGTGTGTGTGTGTGTGTGTATGCTTGTTTTTCCCTTTTTTTCATTTCAATAATATGTATGTTGAATAAGATTTGTATAATGTCTAGTTATTCACTCATAAATCCCAAACGATCAGTTAGTTTTTTCTTCTTCATGAAAATTTCCCTGCTCCCTAGACTGAGAGTTGGCACCACAATCAGAATTCAAGGAATATGTCTGAATTTATACATAAATAAGCGTTAAAAAATCCAGGAACATGTGGAAAAAATAACAACTATCCCCAACTTTCTAAATGATTCCAATTTTTAAAAAAGGAAAAGAGGGCATCTGGATGGCTCAGTCAGTTGAGTGTCTAATGATTTTAGCTCAGGTCATGATCCTAGGGTCATGGGATCAAGCCCCACATTGGGCTCTGTGCTGAGCCTGAAGCCTGCTAAAGATTCTCTCTCATCCTCTGCCCCTCTCCCTCTTTCTCTATATCTTTCTCTCTCTCTCTAAAATTAAAAAAAGAATTGCCAGAGTACTTAGGAATACTCCACAAAATTGAAGGTCTAATTGTAAAGCATAATCTATTACACATGCATTTTTACTATAATATTATTTACTCAACTTATATCAAAATTGCAAGAAAAGAATTAAGTGAGAATATTTCATAGATTTAATACTTCTAATTATTTTTTTAATATCATGATTATGACCTTAATTTAAAACATGCTCATTTGTAAAGTATAGTTTGGACTCTATGAAAATGCAGGCTATCCACATGGTATGATAACACAGTGATATCAGAAAAGCCACATGAAATCACTAACCTATATATCTTCTACAACACCTGAAATTTCTATGTTGCCATCATCCCCGGGTTTGTTTTGCTCCCCAGAAGGAACTCAGAAAACATGATAATATAGAATCGTAGCAAGCCTTGGACACACACCCTCTTTGATCAGGGCAAATAACTGCTCACCGTTTTGCATAGTGAAGAAAGCACACTAGTGAGATAGGGACAGGCAGCTTTTGAGGAAGAGAGGCAGAGTTGCAAGAACTGAAACCACCTGATATGCCCACAAGATGACACAGTAAGACAAGAGCCATGGACAAAGCATAACAACCCTACAATGTTGCCTCTCCTGCATATAGCTATCAAAGAGGGACTGCTATAACACACAACTCCCTCCCCCCACCACTAAGAAGTACAGTTTTTCATTCAAGATAGGCACTCAATACAAGTTTGTGGGTGTTTTTATTAAAGACTCTATATATAAGATACAAAGGAATCATTACATTTACCCACTTATGTTGAAGTCTTACAAAAACTCAAACACCCTTCAGAAAGTCCAAGCTGAGCAAAAAACTAGCCATATTAATACAAGAAATTTAAAACCAAATTAACATCACCTTTAAGAATTCAGGTTTTTAATTTGTTTTGTTAGAAATGACCTTATACTCTTGGGATGCCCCGGTTAAACGTCCGACTTCGACTCAGGTCATGATCTCACGGTTCATGGGTTTGAGCCCTATGCCAAGCTCTGTGCTGACAGCTCAGAGCCTGGAGCCTGCTTCAGATTCTGTCTCTCTCTCTCTCTCTCTCTCTCTCTCTCTCTCTCTGCCCCTTCCCCCACTCTCAAAAGTAAATAAACAAAAAAAATTTCAATGAAATAACCTTATACTCTGAAATGCTAATTTAGCAATATACATATACACAATCCAATGACACATTTCTCTTTAATTTGAGGGGGAAAATCCTAAACATAGATTTTTGGAACACAGAAGATAATCATTTGTTTTACGACATATGTGACACTACTGCCCATATTGCAGTTAAATATGGATCTTCTGTTTTTCTGGCAGTGGTGACAAATTTGTACAAAGTTATACATACACTCTCAGCCGGACTCTACTTTAGCCAACAGTCTATATTTACAATACCACCCAAGTAATTGAGGATAAGAGAAACAGTCTGTGATTATGTTCCCTGGGGACATAAAATCAATACCATTTGATTTATTTACCAGTGTCTATCAGCACTCAGAGAAGCTGTGGCTATTTGTGTGGCCCTCTCAAACTACAATAGTTGAAACAAATAATACTTACATTACAGATGGACAAGACTACGAAGTGAAGTCTTCTAAGCTTACAAAAAAAGATTGAGATAATAAATTAAGGACAAACTACGAAGGGTAATGCTATGTTATTTTGGAAGGACCCCTCTTCAACCAAATGGATTGTTTTTTTTTATTAAAAGACATAAAACAGGTTGTATTGTTAGATTTGTTTTCTTTAAGTACAGAAGCTGTCATATTTATCTCTTTGTCAGGTAGACAAGTGAAAGGAACTTAGATACAAATGAAAGTGCTATCTATCTATCATATTTCTCCGTCTATCTAGCAAGAAAGAGAGTTAATCCACATGATTCCTGTTCCTTGTGTGGGTATTTACCACAATGGAAAACAGCACTGGAATCCCTGACCATGATCTATAACGCACGAGCAAACATTCGAAGTCAGGACATGAAATCCCTTGGCTAAAAGGTTTAGGTAATTTAATTAGTAGATACCAAAGATAAAAATGAATCACTCAAGAACTTAAATATCATCTACCAAGCCAGTTCCAACATGTCTTTCATCTTACCTATTTAAAAAATGAGTTAAACCCTCTAAAGAAAAAGATTTGAAAATACCTTTTCAACAAAACTGGTTTCAAAAAATACTGACTTTTTTTAGTTCCAGGAAAAGAAAGGGGTCATTCTCTGGGAATGAGAGGAAGAAATCCTTAGTTGAAGACAGGGCTCCAGAATGCCTTCACACATAGAATATTCTTGCACATTCATTGCACATAGGTCAGATAGCACTCCTAGTGATGAAGATGTGAGCTGAATGTGCGAGGGAAATCTTAGGCCTCTTGGCTTCAAATGGAGAACAAAATATCTCCAGTGATTCTCTTCCCTAGAGGTCATCTGATTTATGGATCATGAGAATTAATTATTCTAACCTATCAGAAGCATCTTTAGAAAGAGCAATGTGTTTTGATGTCTAATGTCCATATCATCAACATTCAAAGCTTATTACAGAATGAGTGTTCTGTATTAAACAATGCATACCTGATCCTGTGCATCTACAAGGCATTTTACATAAGACAAAGGGTTGGGGCCTGGGTGGTTCAGTCAGTGTGAGTTAGAGCCTCACCTTGTGCTCTCTCCTGACAAAGCAGAGCCCACTGGGGATCCTCTGTACCCATCTCTCCCTGCCCTTCCCCTGCTTGTGCTCTCTCTCTCAAAAATAACATTAAAAATAAAAGACATAGCAAGGGAAACAGACACAGTGCATAGAAAACAAATCAGCTGTCTTTTCCAAAGGTAGATATTTTCCTTTACAATCATTTTATTTTATTTAATTTTTTAAATATTTATTTATTTTTGAGAGACAAAATACAAGCAGGGGAGGGGCAGAAAGAGGAGACACAGAATCTGAAGCAGGCTCCAGGCTCTGAGCTGTCAGCACAGAGCCAGACGTTGGGCTCAAACTCATAAACTGTGAGATCGTGACCTGAGCTGAAGTCAGATGCTTAACCAACTGAGCCACCCAGGTGCCCATTTTTATTTATCTTTATAACCATTACTATCTGTGAGATGTTAATTTAATTCTAAGGTAGTATCAAGAAATATCCAGAAAAAGACCGGCCAAAGGACTGGTCAAAGAACAGAGACCCAAATATAAACACACACACAAATACACCCAATGGATTTTTTTTTTAAGACACAAAAGAAATTCAATGGAGGACATATGTTGTTTTAACACATGCTGCTACAACTTTTGGATATCCATAGAGATGGACTGTGGTTCCTTGGTATTTATTCTCTTGTGTCTCTGACTTCATCATAAAGTACTATTGTAACCTGGCATTTCCCCTTTTATTAATTTCTGATATTGGTGATTTGTGTTGCCTTTCTTTTGTCTTTGTCAGTCTTGCTACACATTTATCAATTTCATTTAATTAGCTTTTATTTTCATTTATTTTCTCTATTGTTTTTCAAGTTTATAATTTCAGTGATTTCTGTTCTTATTTTTTCTTTTTTGTTCTGCTTGCTTTGGGTATATTTTGCTCTTATTTTCTAGGTTTTTGAGAGGAGACATTAAATTATTGATTTGGACTGTTCCCCTTTTCTAACATATGCTTTTAGTGCTATCAATTTCACTTTTAGCACTGCTTTAGCTGTGTCCCAAATTTTGATATGGTGTATTTTCATGTTCATTTACTTCAGTGCATTTCTTCTACCTCCCTTGAGACTTCCTCTGTGACTGATGGATTATTTAGAAGTGTGTTAGTTTCCAAGTGTTTGGAGTTTTTCCTATCATCAGAAGTTATTGATTTCAAGCTTGGTTTCATTGTGGTTAGAGAACATACTCTTCATGATTTCAATTATTTTAAATTTGTGGAAGTTTGTTTTATGGCCAAGATATGGTCTATCTTAGTATATGTACCATGGACACTTGAAAACATTTTGTATTCTGCTGTTGCTGAATGAAGTGTTCTATAAATGTCAGTTCTAAAGCCTGTCAGGTTGAGTTCTTGTTGGGTTCTTCTATATTTTGGCTAACTTTCTGTCTCACCTTCTCTATCAATTATTGCAAGAGGGGTCTTGAAGTCACCAACCACAATGGTGAAATTGTCTATTCTCCTTTCAGTTCTATCAGTTTCTCTCTACCTTACTTGTAGCTCTATTGTTTGCTACATCTTTTGGTGAATAGACTCTCTTTTTCTAATAATTTTCTTTGCTCTGAGGTCTATTCTACCTCATACTAATACAGCCACTCCTGATTTCCTTTAATTAATATTTTCATGGTACACCTTTTCTCATCCTTTTACTTTCAAGCTTCTTATATCATCATATATATGAAGTATTTCTATATCATATCTTTGAAGTGAAACAGCATGTAGAGTTGTCACTCTCTAATCCATTCTAAGAACGTCTCTTTTAACTGGCATATTTAGGTCATTTACATTTAATACAAATGTGTAACACAAATGTGTTAAATGTGTTACTGATTCTTAGGAATTCAGTCTACCATTTTATTTTTGGGGACTATTCTCCCTGGATTTCACTTCTCTGTTCCGTTCTTCATAAATTTCTGTTGGTTATTTGAACATTATTTTAGAAATCTATTCTGATTTATCCATGGTGTTTTTGAGTGTATCTTTTTATATATATTTTTTCTGGTTGCTCTATATACTTTTATTTATGTATAATTTACACAGTCTACTGATGTTATCATTTTATCTGTTCAAGTATAAAAGCCTTACACACATTTATGTTCCTTTTTTTTCCTTCCTTATAATTATTTTAAATATTTCCTCTACATGCGTTCAGAATAATACCAGCCAGTGTTATAATTTTTGCTTCAATAATAAACATAATTTAGAAGACACAAAAGAAGTACAGTCTATTGTATTTAGTAATATGATTGCTTATCATATCCTTTATTCCCATATGATCCTCCATGGTTTCCTCTTTTATCCTTTCCTTTCTCTTTAGAGAACTTCTTTAAGCCATGCTTTTAAGGCAGATCTGCTGGTGACAAATTCTCTTAGTTTGCTTGCATTTGAGAATGTCTTGATTTCCTGTTCATTTAGAGGGATTTTTTTCTGGGTATAAAATTCTGAAATTTCTTTCACCCCTTGAAAAATATCATGCCCCTTCCTCTGGCCTCATGGTTTGTGGTGATAAATCCACTGTCATTTGAATTATCGTGTCCTTTTTTCTCCTATAGATAAACTGTCATTTTACTTTGGCTGCTTTCAAGATTATTCATTGTCTTTAGCTTCAGAAGTTGAATTATGATGTATCTTGGAGTGGATTTATTTGGTTTTATGCTTTGGGGGATTCACTCAGCTTCTTGAATCCATAGGCCGATGTCTCTTGTCAAATTTAGCAAGTTTCAGCTGTGATTTCTTTGGATACTCTTTCTTCTTTTTTCCTACATTTTAATTTTTTTAAACTTTTTAATCTTTATTTAGTTTTGAGAGAGAAAGAGACAAGAGTGTGAGCAGGGCAGGGGCAGAGAGAGAGAGGGAGACACAGAATCTAAAGCAGGCTTCAGGCTCTGAGCTGTCAGCACAAAGCCTGACATGAAGCTTGAACCTAAGAAGCATGAGATCATGACCCAAGCCAAAGTCAGCCAACCAACTGAGACACCCAGGTGTCCTGAAATGTTACATTTTAAGTAATAAAAAGACTTACATTCCTCTTACAGGGACAAACTTGACCTTTACACAGTTCTTCTCTATGAGACTATTCCAAAGATAAACTATTGCCCTTTCCCTCAATGATTTGCCAAATAGAGGCAATATGGTATATGAAAAGCATAAACTTTGGAATTAAAGATTTGTATCCTTACTCTGCTAACTGTGTGACCTTAGGCAAGTTACTTCTTTGGGTACTCTTTCAAGCCCATCCTCTTTCTACTCTCCTTCTGTGACTCTAAAGATATTAATGTTGGAACTTTTGTTAGAGTCTCACAGATACCTGAGGCTCTGTTTGTTTGCTTGATTGACTGCTGTTTTTTGGCCCAGAGTCTCTCTGTTGTTCAGATTATGTAATTTCTATTGTTCTATCTTCCAGTTCACTGATTCATTCCTCTGTCCCCTCCATTGTGATGTTGAGCCCATCCACTAAGTTGAGTTTTGTTTTGTTTTCTTCAGTTATGTGTGTTTCAGTTCTAAAATTTCCAGTTGCTTCTTTTTTTATATCTTGTATTTTTTGCTGAGGTTTTCTGTATTTTTCATTTGTTTCAAATGTGTTTGTAATTGGTTGTTGAAATATCTGATAATAGTGGCTTTGTCAGATAATTCAAACATCCCTGTCATTTCAGTATTAGCATCTATTTATTGCCTTCTTTCATTTAGTTTGAGATCTTGGCTCTTAATACGCTGTGTGGGTTTTTTAAATTGAAACTTGAATATTTCCATAATGTTACAAAACTCTGAATCTTATTTAAACCTTCCATTTTAGTGGACTTGGTGGAGAGAATTGTCTTGTTATAGCCAGGTGGAGGCAGACGTCCAGGTCTTCATTGACCTTAAGGGGGACAAGGAAGGCTCCTCATTACTGCTAGACAGGGTGGGCATTCCAGCATCCCACATGGTCTACATTGGCACTGCATTGGAGGTGGCCTCATTACCTCTGGGCAATGATGAAAATCCTGACTCTTCACTAGTCCTCCTCTGACACAGCCCCAGAAGAGGAAGAAGGGGACACCTATTTGCTGTCAGATGGGGGTTTTAAGCCCAGCCTCCCCACATAGGATCCATATTACTTTTAAAAACCAGTGTTGTTAGCAGCACTATTGACAATAGCCAAAGTATGGAAAGAGCCCAAATGTCCATTGACAGATGAATGGATAAAGAAGATATGGTATGTATATACACAATGGAGTATCACTCAGCAGTCAAAAAGAATGAAATCTTGTCATTTGCAACAATGTGGATGGAACTTGAGTTCCATTATGCTAAGCAAAATTAGCCAGTCAGAGAAAGACAAATATCATATTACTTCACTCATGTGTGGAATTTAAGATACAAAGCAGATGAACATAAGAGAAGGGAAGCAAAAATAATATAAAAACGGGGGGGGGGGACAAAACATAAGAGACTCTTAAATATAGAGAATAAACTAAGGGTTGCTAGAGGGATTGTGGGTGGCGGGATGGGCTAAATGGGCAAGGGGCATTAAGGAGGATACTTGCTGGGATGAGCACTGGGTGTTATATGTAGGAATAGAATCACTGGATTCTACTCCTGAAATCATTGTTGGACTATATCTTAACTAACTTGGATATAAATTTTAAAAAATAATAAATAAATAAGTAAATAAATAAATTTCTAAATAAGAATAAAAAATAAAAATAAACCAATGTTGCATTCATTGTCATCCAAGTTCACTGTTTTTTTAAGGATAATATTTATTTGAAAATTGAAGCATGAATGAAAAGGATCAGTTTAAGACAATGCCATAATAAAGTTTCAAATAAGTCATATAAGCCTATCATCTTATTTTCCTCCATAAAAAACACTAATAATTTCCCATTTCCTATGGGATGAACAATTTCAGCAGTGGCAAGCAACCTCCTCAGTGATCTGGCTCCATATACCACTACAGTCTCCTACTATTTTTCTACACATTCTCTACATAGTCTCAAGGGCATTTATCAAAATTATTCCCAGAGTATTATTTTTCTTACTATATTTCATGTGATCTCAGATGCCCTCAATTATAAGGCACTGTGTTATTTTCTATAAACTGAAAAAGAAAAATGCTGACCCTTACGTCTGCATAATACTATCAATTTTAAGATGCATCTCAATTTCAGAAGTATTAAAATGTGAAAAGACACGGGCTAAAAAATTAATTAAATGCGATCATCATTGAGTACCTACAAAAGACAGTTTCTAAAACATATAATGTATGAAGAATAACAGCAGTGTGAATTGAACTTTACTGTGACATTTATCCACACATTCCTACCATATTTCATTCCCCTGTCCTCATTTTGGAGAAACACCATTTTGAATTTTTAAAAATCACCTCCTGCTTTTCTTATCATTTTACCACATATGTTTGTATCTCTAAGCAATGTATCACTTGCTTTAGCATATTTTGAGCTTTACACAAAAGTGCTCTTTCAGTACTCTGAAATGTACATTTTTTACTCAGTATAACCTTCCTGAGATTTATCTATACTAGCACCCTAACTCATTCATTTTTACTACTGTGGTATTCTATTATGTACAGTTGATCCTTGAATAACACATGTTTGAACTACATGGGTCCACTTATCACAGATTTTTTTCAATAAACATATGACCGTACTGTAAATATTTTTCTTCCTTATGATTTTCTTATAACATTTTCTTTTCTCTATCTTACTTTATTATAATAATACAACATAAAATACATAGAGAATACAAAATATGTGTTAATCAACTGTTTATGTTATCAGTTAAGTCATCCAGTAAACAACAGGCTATTAGTATTTAAGTTTAGGGGGAGTCAAAAGTTTCAACTGTGCAGGAGGTTGGAGCCCCTAACTCACCCACCCCCCATTGTTCCAGGGTCAACTGTACATTTACCACAATGTTTCTATCCATCCTACTGTTACTGCTGATGCACTGAAAACAAACATCTGAGTGTTTGCTTTGTGTCTCTGTACCATTACTAACATGCTGCCATGAACACTTTTCTACTTGTCTCCTGGGGCACATGTTCAAGAATCACACTAGGGAACATACCCAGAAATGAAATTGTGTCTGAACTAGGGTTGAACCAATGAAATTCTACAAGACAGTAAGTAGAAAACTCTTTTCCAAAGTGTTGATAACAATTTACCCTCCCAGAAGCAGCATGTAAATATTCCAGCTATGCCCTGAAATTCCAACATTCGTCTTTCACTTAGTTTTAAGGCATCTAATTTCCCATACTGTCAAAATCAAAATTCCATCAACTCTTGAGCCATCTCTTCAAAAAGTCTGTAATATGGGGATGCCTGGGAGACTCAGTCAGTTGAGTGTCCATCTCTTCATTTTGGGATCAAGCCCTGCATCAGGCTCTGCGCATGGAGCCTGCTTGAGATTCTCTCTCTCTCTCTCTCTCTCTCTCTCTCTAATAAAAAAATTAAAAAGTTAAAAGTTAAAGTAAATTTTTTAAAAAGTCTGTAACATGGAACTTAGAGGTAAAGATTTTGGAACCAGACTACTCTAGATTGCTCTGAAGATTTTATCAGTTAATACATACAATGTGTTTAGACTGGTACCTGGGACATAATAAGTACAAAATAATTATTGGGTATCAGTGTTGTTGGTATACTGAATTAAGTTACTCACAGAATCCTAAAAACACTTCGATTGTAGTCCATTATACTGATGTATTTGCGTACGTTTCTTTCTTATACTTTCTTATTCCTCCACCTCCATATGAACTTAATTCTTCGAGAGCACTTCAGTAAATCATGCTCAGATACATACAGAGTTGATCACCCTCATCAGGGCTGCCACTGCTTCTGACATATGACCTATCACAGCCTATAACAATCATTCATTTACTTCTTGTCTCCCTTCCTACAATTTCAGTTATTGCAGTTATTTTGCAGACATAGTTTATTTTTTATTTCCTGGCCTTTTGTAGCCCTTTTAGTAAATGTTTTATAAATGAATAGATGAATGAATAATTATGAACAATTGCAACATCAATGGGACCTGCCTACAAGCATTTATTTAGCTTTGCTAATAAACTGGGATATATTCATCTGGGATAGAAAGAGTTAAAATATACATACCACCTGTTCTTCTAACATCCCCTTATTAAAGGAATTCTATAGGTTTTCTTTTTAACATCCTAGGATAGGATAGCAGATTTTAAATGTGACCTTTTTATCTGTATGCAGCCATAATAACCTTTTCTCCAGCCAACTTTGTAAATTAATGTTCTATTTATTTTCTTCTTCTGTAAGAATGTCACCCCACAGCACAACTGACAAGAAAATGCCCAGAGTACTACAGCACAAAGTCATTTTATGGATCCACTTCCTCCTATTTTAGCCATTGATTTTATACATAATATATATTTTTTATATTTATATATATATATAATATATATATATATTATATATATATATTCCTTTGTTTCTTTTTTTCCTTTAGATTTATAATGAAGAAATAATTGGCTGCTAAAATGTTAATACGTACCTGCAAACCTTATGCAAGCAATAAAAAAGTCCACTGCCTATTAATAGGACTGCCTTCTGCTACTTCCTCTTCATCCAGTCTTAGCCTGAACAGCTCTCATTCACACAGGAGAGCTCCAATTATTAGACTGTTACATCTTATAATGTATCGGAGTCTTCCTCCCTAGGATTGCTACCTAAATGGCCTCAGTTTTAACATTGGCGTTGTGCACTTCAAAGCAATATTTCTCCTAATTTTGACTAGGTCCTCTAACCCTTCTTGACTTGACATAGAATTAAACTTATCTGGTTGACTAGTGCTTAAAATGAAGCACCAAGAATTGAACACAATACTCTAGAAGTGATCTGAAAAGTTTACAGTGGATTATCATTTATGCATCTATTTATTTTACAAACATACAATACATCCTTGGTTTATTGTATATTTGTATTAATATACCATAAGAATATATTTGATTTGGGGAGGTAGCCATGTCATACCATTAACAGACACGAAGTTTTTTTCATACAAATTTATTTTTATGGAATTTCATCTCTTTAATTTTGAATCACCATTGTCAATTCAATAATATGAATTTTTAATTCATATTATTTCATCTAAGAGAATTGCTATTCTACTTAAGTTTGAGTCACCTGAAAATTTGTTGACACAAAGTTCTTTAAGGGAATGCCTGACAGACAATATCATTTGTGTGCCCAGAGCATACCACAATGTCTGAAAACAATAGGTGTTCCATATAAACTGAATGAATTCTTAAAAGAATGTTTATTCTTTAGTATTAAAGTCAGTTAAAAACAAAATTCATCTACTTTCCTTAAATATCTTTTTTCCTATTTCACTGTGTCATAAAATGCCATAACTATCTTTAATATTATCTGAGTTTTAAGCCTTGGAGTCATTTTGGACTGCAACTTTTTTTTTTCACCACCAACATCCAATTGGTTGAATCACCAATTCAACCACAATGTTGATTGGATCAATCTTGCCCTTTCTATTCTAACAAGCAACATTATTTCAGTCCTTCATTAAGGAGAGTGACATTAATAGCTTTTATTGCTAATGAGACACTTGTCTTGTGATATTATATAATCCTCACTATGAATTATGTCTTGACTTACTGGATGTATGCTATTTGCAGAGTATTCCTTTTTCCAGATGAACTATCATATCAGCAAGTACATTTGCTCAAACAGCTGCACTCAGCAGCAGGAAACACACATGCCATCCCAACAGTGAACTGCCAACAATCTACTGATAGCTTTCCATGTTCAGGGAAGAAGTCAAGAGAATTGCATAAAAATACCCAAAATGTTTATGCTTGTTTATGCACACACCAAATGTCACATCTATTCCACATTCATTAAGAATCAATTGGGCCAGACTCTACATGTTTGCAGAGATGAATGAGACACAAGTCTTGCTCCCAAATTCACAGTCCTGGAAGAAAGACAATTACATCTATGGGAGGAAAAGAACAAATACCCAACATTAGGTATCAATGGAAGTAGAAATAGGTACAAAGTATAAAAAACATTGTCTAATTTCTGAGACCTTTGGGGATAACATTTTAGAAGAAGGTACAGAAATGCAATTAATATTCATCATGCTCCTCTTCATGTCAGGCTTCCTGCTCTAAGTTTGTTCATATTGCTTTACATGTAATAGGAAATGTATGAATAACTAATGCTAAAATTGTCTTGGTGAATATAAAAATAATGCTAATGTCTTTCAGCAAGAAAAACTGCAAATACAGAATCAATGGCTTCCAGTCAAGATGAAACAGCAAGATATACCACCGCTGTTCCAAACAGATAGCAATGACAGATAAAATATGGAAAGATAAAGCTAAAGAGACAGAGCTAGAACAAGATAAATATCTCTGTTTTAACCGGGCCTCCCAAGAAAGCATAGCCTTGAGCAAAGGCTTACTACATTATTAGGTAGTACAATCCCATGGAACAGAAATGAAGGAAAAGAAGAATGAGACAGGGAAGAAGGAAAAGCCAGTTCAAGGTATTAAAAATGACTGATTGATCATCTCATAAGACTGCCTTCTGAGAGACTATTTAAATGACTTCCAACCCATGCAAGAAAGGAAGAATTTGGGGCGCCTGGGTGGCTCAGTCGGTTAAGCGGCCGACTTCGGCTCAGGTCATGATCTCGCGGTCCGTGAGTTCAAGCCCCGCGTCAGGCTCTGTGCTGACAGCTCAGAGCCTGGAGCCTGTTTCAGATTCTGCGTCTCCCTCTCTCTGACCCTCCCCTGTTCATGCTCTGTCTCTCTCTGTCTCAAAAATAAATAAACGTTAAAAAAAAAAAATTAAAAAAAAAAAAAAAGAAAGAAGAAATGCAAAGCAGTGAGCAGAGCTAAAGTCGTGGTCTACCGGGCTCAGCCCTGGTGCAGACAGTGACCCCCATCATACATGACAATGATAGCCACAAAATACAGGATGGTGTTTACCCTTAGGGAAAGAGAAAAAGAAGGGAGACAAGACCAGAAAGAAGTTAATAAAGAATTGAACAGTTACCATGATGTTTAATTTCTTCAAAAAAGCTTTAAGAGGAAAAATGTCAAAATACTACACTTGTGTAAAATTGAGTGTTGGGTACATAGGTAATTGCTATATTCTCTTAACTTTTTATATATTTGAAGGATAGCTTAATAAGTAAAAGTCAAGAAATTAAAATATCTATGATCATTAAAGTGGTAGTGATCATGTTAACAATGTATGTATGTAATACATATGTAATAACAATACTAATTATTTCCATTTGGAATGTGTTGTAAGTATTTGAGTCTCAAAAGTGATGTGTTTTCGTTAAAGATAGTCCCCTCTAGTTATTTTTGTGAAAAGAAAAACCAATTATGATTTCAAGAGTTATATCCTGTTAACATACACCAGATGAATCAGGATATCTTTTTGTAGTACGTTTCAAGCTTGAGTCACTCTTGAAAATGCCATTAAAAGTAGTTTGAGAGGCACCTGGCTGGCTCAGTCAGAAAAGCATGAACTTCCTGATCTTGGGGTCATGAGCTCAACTCCCACATTGGGTGTAAAGATTACTAAAAAAAAAGTAAATGAACTTTTAAAAAAAAGTAAGGGGAGGGGAGTTTGACACTCACTCTCT
This sequence comes from Panthera uncia, assembly GCF_023721935.1. Taxonomy (NCBI): domain Eukaryota; kingdom Metazoa; phylum Chordata; class Mammalia; order Carnivora; family Felidae; genus Panthera; species Panthera uncia. The sequence continues at coordinate 68,571,960 of NC_064811.1, read as the reverse complement.
CTATCTTTATCTAGATATTATGCAGTTTGTCCTATTTATTCATGCATTTATTTCGCACAGAAATGAAATGAGAACCTAGAACATCAACTCCAAGTCTTTGCATTAATGTGTATAAATGAAAGATGCACTGTCCAAAAGTGCTTTCATGTCATTCTATTTGGAAGCATAAGTACAGGGGTGAAATAACTCCTCCAATCTTAAACTTCTCACTTCCATGCTTTACCATAAATCTAGGTACCATTTTTTCCTTTCTCCCTCAACTATGCACTTCAAAACCCAAGCTGTCAGCTCTGCTTACCAACTAAAGGGCAATGAAATGTTTCAACACCGCTGTTGAATAGATCTTATAGTATATACTGACCATTTAATCTGACCAGTCTCCTTTGGACACCCCAAATCAGATTATCTTTCTTAGAATACTCATCACACTTCCCTTAGTGTTGGACAAATCAATCTCACTGATGTCTTCAGGCTTTCTCTGCTAATCCTTGATCAGGTCTGAGGCAAGATTACTTTAAGCCTCTTTGACAACACAGGAAAACCAGAACTGTAAATATAATTAGTGACTTCTTTCTACATTTTCTAGGAGACATTTCTTGCCCTAGGAGACTGAATGCTAGAAGCAAGCAAAGTAGGAGGGAGGAAGAGAAAAAGGGGGAAAACAGCCACGATGAAGGATAAAGTCTGAGTCCCAGTGCAGTGACTTTCAAGCGCTTTGCAAAAGTAGTTGAGCACTATCACACCTGGATTATTTGGCACTGAGAGGAGAGCATTTTCAACATTCCCCTACTTTCTAAACAAAATTATTTTCAGTAATAATAATGAAATAGAATGAGAAACAGCCAGAAAAGATACAAAGACAGTGAACTTTTCTTTTTTCTAAATTTCATGAAAATATAATCATGCCAGTTTAAATGAATTTTAAGTAAAACTAAAATGTCTAAACCTACTTAGTCGTACTGATGCAGTGTTACATTTCCTTGATTAGCTCTTTGGTTCTAAAGCAACTTACAAATATAAAAATTGAGGATCCCCCCCAACTCCCCTGGGTGGCTCAGTCGGTTAAGCATCCAACTCTTGATTTCTGCTACGGTCATGATCTCACAGTTCATGAGTTTGAGCCCAGTGTCAGGCTTTACACTGATAGTGCAGAGTCTGCTTGAGATTCTCTCTCTCTCCCTATCTCTCTGCCCCTCCCCCCACTTGCTCTCTCTCTCTCTCTCTCTCTCCCTCCCTCCCTCTCTCCTCTCAAAATAAACAAGTAAACTTTTTAAAAAATTGAAAAACTTTCAATGTTAAAGACATGATTTGAATTCCATAAAACATTTCTTTTTTTAATGTTCATTTATTCTTGAGAGAGAGAGAGAGTGAGGGGCTGGGCGGGGGGTGGGGGTGGGGAGACAGAGGACCTGAAGCCAGCCCTGTGCTCACAGCAAAGAGCCCAATGTGGGGCTCGAACTCACAAACTGTGGGATCATGACCTGAGCCAAAGTCAGACGCTTAACGAACTGAGCCACTCAGGCACTCCTAAATTCAACAAAACATTTTATGTAAGAACTAAAATTTGCATTTTCCAAACAAAAATATTACATCTCTCTGTCCACACTATTTTAATGTTTAAACACAAATGAAAACTCCATCACTCAGAATAAAATTTAAATAATTCAAGTTCTAGTTCATCATCTTTACGCTCACTGTGCCACCATTGTTTGTTTTCAATCTATTGGTTAAATGCAGAAATATGTATTCTCAGAAGTTGGAAACAAGCTGTGCCCCAGGCAAGCTAGAAAAAGGCCAAACCTTTACAAGAAAACTCTGGAAACAAGGGATGTGACTAATTTCACATATGTCAAAGGCCAACTGTGTAAATGGGAATATTCCATGAAGAATTAAACATGGAATACAATGTTTATTAAAGGATAAGTATAAAAACATGATAATATGCAATTCAGAACTTAGACCAAGTAAATATATATATACATATTTTAGGGAGGAGTATTATACCATTGATGTTATTTCAGTTGCCAGTGCATGGTGATAATTTTAAAAATAAATTTTCAGTTAGGTTTGTTATTGTTGTTAACTTTTCTACAAACCACATACCCCCTTATTGCCTGTTTCTAGAAATTTCCACTGTTCCACCTCCAATCTTGGCCCACCACTGCAAATGGTCAGTTTGGGTTTTTGTGTTTTGTTTTGTTTTTTCTTGACAACATAGGAAAATTAATACCACAATGGAGATCAGGTACCAATGGCTACACCTTGATCAATCCATCCTAATCTAACAAGTTTAGAGCTTACTGGAGGCAAATATATTGACCAGCTTAGAGTTCTGAATAAACAACTAATATTACTATTAAATATATTATTTTCATCTCTTTACACTGTATTTTTTCCAAAGTTTTACAATGAACATATTACTTTCATTAACACTCATTTAAGATAAAAATAAGTTCATAGATAAAACACACCAATCTGAAGTCTATTCAATTCAGTCCACACTCTAACTCTCTTCTGATTTTTCTTTCACGTTTTGGGGAAATATGGCAATATTCCTTTCCACATAAAGACAGAAGGGCTTCTCTCTGCCTCTACCTTCAGAATTCCCCAGAGTTCTGGGCATCTCCAAAAGCTGCCTTGCTCACTATAGCCAGAAAACCAGAACTCTTTGTTATAATTTGTATCATAACTTTTGTTTTATTACAAATATGCAGATGTGTTCAAATTAAAGTATAGCAAAAACAGAAATGCAAATGCAAATACAAATTAGGTATAGGAAAATCTCATATAGGATTCCTGTCACACACACACACACACACACACACACACAAATTTTTAAGCTTGTCGGTCTCTGGGAACATTCTTGAAATAATTAGGTAACCCTTGGGGTAGGTTATGAGTGGGACTGGTAGAAAGATTGGGTACTTAGAAAAATGTTCAAAGATATATGTATTCTTCTATCCTTTAAACGGTAGCTCTTAACCTTGGATGCACATTGAAATCGCTTGGAAACCTTTTAAAAAAATACTTATGCCTAACTTCCCCAAGTGATTCTGATTTAATTGGTTGGAGGTGCAGACTGGCCATAGGAAACATTAACCATCCCCTTGCCCTGACTGTAATGTGCCTCCAAGATGAAGAACCATTGCTTCAGAAAACTGCTTCTCTGTTGCTGGCTCTTAAGGGATGGCTACAAAATTTCTCTTTAGGAGAAACTTACATAAAGCAAACTGGTGAAAGCAAGGAGACTTAGAAACTATCCCGAAACCGTGTTTGCTTATCAAACCCACAAATTTTACTTAGGTGATATTATCTGGAGATGATTAAGGGTGTTCTTTCGATTGATGAGAAATGACCCCTGCCACTAACCCTGCAGAGAAGAACTTTGGACTCAGGCATATCTTGTCTTGCATTATAACCATGGGTGGCCATAGCGGTGCACAGCTCAGGTGTCCCTGCAAGAGAGTCTGCTCACAAGATCACAGGTGACTGGCAGCCTCTTGCTGCTCACATCTGTGGATCCAACTTGGGGCTCACCTCATCCATGCTTCCCTTGGGTTGCTCTCAGCTGGTGATAGAGTATGGCAGGAATACCAGAACTGGGCCATTTCTACCCAGCGCAGGACTCCTCCAATGGGCATCTTTGGCTCAGGGATTCCCTGAGTCACTGTCCTCGCTTAAACTTTCTCAGAACTCCGTGCAACTTGAGGGCCTTCCTACCAAGACCTCCTTCCTTTTCTCTCCTTTCCCAGTTGTCAGACATGTATCATGCTCTGGACACCCTCCCTGTTCCCTCTCTTTGTCTTTCACAGCATTTCCCTCAATAAACCTCTTGCAAATCTAATTCTCATCTTTGTTTTCACATTTCGGAAAACACAAACTGACACAGGACTCTAACACCACTCAACGTGAGACAGCTAATGACCTTCCATGAGCTTCGGTTTCTTCATCTGTTAAAATGGAAAGTGAAAACTATAAGGGATATTGTGAGCATTGAATGAGATAATATTACCAGCGAACTAGGTAGCCAAGCTCCTGGAACACAGAAGGAAGTTAGTAAATACTAACATCTCTTCTCAGCTTTTATGAACAGGTAGTATATCTCCCTCATATCATTGAACATTTTGTCCTATCACATGCTTTCTGCACTGTGGCTGTGCATAGGGTAGAGTGCATGATGAATGGGATAAGGAGTATACAAGAGCAAAGGAGTTTCTAAAACAGATAAATATGTGAGCTGATGGATGTACTCATTAGATGGGAGGAGTCCTTTTACAATGTATACACATGTAAAATCGTCATGATGCACACCTTAAATATCTTATAATTTTAGTTGTCAATTATATCTCAATAAAGTTTAAAAAAGAGGTTTCCAGAGACAAATACAACAATAAATACCAAAGTAAAGGCATATACCCTATATGTGATATTAGTCACCTGGCCTGAGACATATGCACAAAATAAAAATAAAATCATGGGGAAACATTTTTTCCTTATGTATATTTCATATATATTTATTAAATATCATATATGGAAGTTTTTGACTGCCAAAGTTCCTCTCAAATTCAAAGCATGGAAAAACACTGATGCATGACTGCCATCAATTAGTATTTCTGAGGTTAAAGACAACTTCTGCAGATTTCTGCCTCATTTCAAAGGTATATATCTGCAAGAAATTGTTCACTGCCCATGTAAATCCAAACTGGCTTGCTTCCCACAGAAACTAGCCAGCAGACACTTTGCAGAGATCTTGCAATGAACTAACAACACTATCAAAAAAGGTTGGGGGGAAGAAAGAGGAGAAATACATTATTATATCACTTGGTGCTCCAACATATAAATAAGACTGAAAAACTGAATTTAAAATACAGTCAGTTCTGCTAGAAAACAACATTTGCATTCCTTAAAATTTCCATGCTATGCAAAACCGCACAATAAAAACTACAGAGCTTATGGTAATATGGAAGTTAGGGGCACAACACTCAGAAATTTCATCAGTGACACATTTTTTAAAAAGGTAGGATCCTAATAAAAAAAATGGTAGCACAGTTTTGTACATGTGAAATGGTTACAAAATACATAAAAACGCAATAAACACGGCACTTTACCCTGAGACAGACCTGAAGTTTGCAGAAGGGTTGCAACTTGTGAGTTGTGAAATGGTGAAGAGTTATCTGAAATGGGTCTGAAAGTTCCCCACCCCCAGACACAGGTGGGTGTGGCTTCTGTAACTGATAGTTGAAGAGTGTGTGTGCGTGTGTGTGCGTGTGCCCGCACTGCATTCGGCTGGCTGCAGTTGACTGCATTCAACTAGAGTTTCTCACCAAAAAAAAAAAAAAAATTGTGCAGAAGCAAAGACAAACTGCGTTATGACAAACTCACAGTTCCCTAATATGTCACTTGTGTTGGAACAATTTCAGGGTTTTAAAACAAGCACCATAGAATTTTACATTGTAAGTCCCATGAGGAAGGTTTTTTTTCATCAAAAGGGGTATTTCATTAGGGCATTAGAAAATGCATCATTGAACTAAACTTTCAAACTAAATGACTAAATAACAAGGTGTTAATTAGTCCTCTGGATAAAATCTCTATGTACACCAAATACATATAGAAGTAGGACATAGGCAGATTGAGACCTTTGGCAATACTGTTTTATCATTTCTTTTTTTAAAGAAGTTGTTTCTAATCAAATAATATCTTTACATTATAAAGAAAAGGAAAAAGGGGGGGGGGAGGATTAATTCCTTTTAGGTTCCAAAATATACACATCGTTTTTTCCTTCATATCTAGAGTTGATGTCACTAACACATTTCTATGGTCAGGTTTTCATCTTTGTGAGGTCTCACACACTTACATCTCACCTGAAACTGAGCAAACACCAGCTTCTGGCACCAGTCGTTAAGAGAACCAAACTGTCCTATGGCCCCACTTGCCCATTCATTAATTTGGTAACTACAGACTCTAGATCACTCACTTCAAGGCCTCTGTTTCTTTAAGAGAGAGTGAAACTAGACTTTAAAGTTCCTACCAAAATTCTTACGATAGGCACTATAGACTTCAAATTGCAATCCATTCACGGAGGTAATAGCTAAAATTTTATCTTCATATGGTATTTCAGAAGTTTGCCAAGAACTTTCACAACTATTACCTCATTTAACTTAATATAATTACATCTCCCTGCATCATTGTGCACTGTGAATCATTTTCCTATTCCTTCCATTTTTTTTTTCCATTTGTGTTATTTGAAATCTCTCCAACCTACTTTTGGAAAACGAGACTTAACCAGGCATTTCCAGAAATGTGTTACATAGAGTGTTTGAAGAGATCAGTTACAGCTAACATATGTAAAGCACCTGGAGAAAGTTTCTGCAGCAGAATTGAAATTGATGATGTATCAGTTGAGCCATTCAATGGTTGAGTTTCTCAATTACTTAGTACACATAAGTCTTTTGTGTTTATTTGTTTGGTTTGGAGTTTTCATTCTGGAGAGTTAAACTGGTCTCAAGAACATACTATCAAAGGAGGCCACAGGGGGAAAATCCAATCAGGTCCTGTTAAGGGAGAATAGAACTTCACTCCTCTGCTTTCCATGAGGAGAGATTTTCCCTGAATACCTCTAGCTTCTTGTGCATGAGTGGAGCGAGTTACCTGATCGGTGAGTTCTAGAAAAGAACCAGACATGAGGTGTCCAGCTCCTTCTGCTTGCCCCTTCCTTGTGATCCAGCTGACCATAGAGTGTAGGCATTCAGTTCCATTATTCCAAATCCCATGGTTTAGAGGGCAGGCTCTGCCTCTGCTCACCATTTGGAAGCTTGCATCAAGGGAGTGTTAGGATAGGGTGCCCTGCATCCCAAATACTCAGAAATGGAATATTGCATGGTGTGCAATTTAGGGAACAAAAATAACATTGAATCTTGAGGCACTGGGTGTGATCAGGCTGTGTCAGTTGTTGATTTTTGTGGTTTGCAGGAGCATATACTGCACCATGCAACAGGTTTTCACAGTTGTGGGATGTGCTTATAATCAGTGCAGCCTAAATAGCATCCCTGGATTTTTGGACTTTAAAGAGATCAGTATGGCATTTTGCATTTGGTGGAAAACTGCAGCTTTTGGTGGCTTGTCCACAGGTATGTGGCTATTTTTATACAGTGAGAGGTTCTTTTTACATAGTCAAGGTTCTCTAGGCCTTAAACAAAGTCACATGGGCTACAGAGATTTCTACATCACGACCACTGGCCACTACATCACGACCTTGAACTACCTATTGTGTATGGACAACATGTCAAACAGTTTTTGTTGATTTTACCGTGTTTCTCAACCATATATGTAGGCTTTGGCTTTAAATGAACAAGTGCCTAAGTTTTATGAGTGCTTTTGGAGCACACATGTTTGGAGTCTTAGCTTCAAATCTTTTGTGCCAAATAACATTTTCTTGAAGAAAACAAAAAGATACCTGTCCTCATTAAACCTCTTGAAAGATACAAGCTTCAAGAAATACCAGTGCCGGTGTGAGTTCAGAAACCTGCTAGTTGGAATAAGGATGAAGAAAAAAGAAACTTTGTCCAGGTGAAAGAGTCCTTAAGGGCTAAGTAATTTCATACCAAGAACCATACTAATGGAATCACCCACTTAGGCACAGAGAGAGTGGGGATTTGTCACTAGACAAAATCCACATGAAATCACCATCAAGAGGCCCCAAACAAAAGGCTCAATGGCATGCCAAATAAGAATGTAGAAACTCTTGCAAATTCCGCAGCTTGCCCATAATGTCTCAAACATCCTTTTCCAAGAGTTAGAAACCAGTTCAGAGATTTTCTCTCAAGATCTGGTAATTCCCAAGGGCCAAAGGTAATATATTTATATGTGAATTTCTCCCAATTGAATTCAAATTTCCAAGTCATAGATTCTGAAAAACTAGCACAGGAGTGGCATCCTGCTCAGATTAAAATCAAGACTGTCTACCCTGTTCTAGACTTCACTGAGCCTCTTCTGGAATCTTTAACATAACTAAATACTGAGTTTAGAGAACACAATTTTCCCTGGAAAAATTCCTCTAGGGTTAGGGATTAACTTTTTTCTAAATTTAGTGGGAGTGGGGCCAGTGCTGTCATAATCTTGCGAACCCCTTTTTAAAAAATTGGGTATATCAGAAACTTGGCAATGAATTAATGCAATTTCTGAAGTCATTAAAGGATCTACACCCATTTCATGAGAAATAATTCAGGCTGCAGTTGCTGATGGAAACTCGCCCTCTCAAGAAATCTCTGTTGAACCTGGTCAGAATCAGACATTGGCAAGGATGATTCTTTTTTCACTCATTTCTCTGAAATCACAAAGGTAAAATAATTTGATTCTGGGTTTTACTTCATTTGCACTGTTTTAATTTGAACTTTGATTTTTGTTGAGGAATTTACAAATGGACAGAGATTGATATTTAAATTTAGAATGTCTAATTTTTTTGCACGTTATTATTGGAATAGCTCCATGTGGTCATTTGATATCATTGTAAAGTCTCTAGTAAGGCTGGCCAATGTAGGTGGATAATAATTTGGATTGAGAACAGAAAGGGGAGAGAATTTTCAGCATTAGTACAGACTGATCCTTTTAGACCTTACTAGGGGAATATGGCATCCCTCTTACCAATGTCCCAAGCAGATCCGCAAAAAAGTTGGAGATCAGTGAGGGCAACAGCCTCATGATGGTGGGAGCAGGCTATCTTGAAAGAATGTAGATTTTCTCCCCTAAGACAATATCACAGATCCTGCTTTCCACAGGCTTGACGGCTAAGCTCCATAAAGTGAAAAAACAGACCCCTGGAGAGTATTTTGAGGTGTGGGCAGTGGGGACATTCTCTCCTCCCTTCAGGTTTCTTTAATGAAGCTTTTCCAAGGTTTCTCACCCCTGAAAGTCAGAATCAGTTAGCTGATTGATGAGTTTGGGAGAGGAACTAGGTAGGTATAGCTCAGCCACTTTCCCCACATCCTCAAGGGACCCAGCTGTTCTGAGAGAGCATATAGGTGGAGTTTGATATCAAGGTAATATTGTTGCCACTTCCCCACATCATATTCCCCAATATTAATTTCATTGATCATAAAGGTAAAGGCAGCATTTTGATCTCTTTGGTGTCCATCTATCATACCCCACACATATGAGTAAAATTGAAGTATACATATATAGGTATGTACATTATTATCTAAGGCAAGGAAACCCAGCCTGTCCCTTACTGGGCTTTTTAAAGGATGTACCAGGGAAAATAAGAGGACTCCCTGACAATATTCAGTCAAGTGACTAATAAAGAGGAGCCTACATCCAGGATTTCAGAGCCATGGAGTTACCCCAAAGGAAGCTACTGAAAAACCTTAGCCCCCTCACGTTTTCAAATGAGAAAATCTGAGCAAAAAACAAGAGTTTCAAGTACAGTATTTCCAATTTCACATCGACTCCAGTTTTAAGTCTATAAAGGGGATGCCATGGAATTATTTGAGAATCTAAGCTTGAGAAACCAAGAACACAATTGTGCTTCCAAGCAGGAGTTAGGTCACATAAAAGTTATGAGGCAAGCACAAGCAAAAGCATAGTGGCGGGGAGTTGGCACTGACACCGCGTATCACACGCACCTTTTTCTACTCCCCTCATCATCACACGTTTGCACCTGCTGTCAGACTGAAATATAAATACGGTTATTCGCAAGATAGCAATGTATAGAATGAGAAGCTGGAATGCTGAAAACAAAATCAAGAAATAGGAAAACAATCCAGGTATTTTCCTAGTAGCATTCTATTAATCTAGTAAAACCCATTTTGATGACCTTATTGTCATAGACCATGGCAACACTTCTATTGGCCTTTATAGTTTTAGGGCATTTTTTAATATGTCACCCCTAACAATCCTCTGATACAAGCCAAATCAACGTTATTCTTTCTCACAACGAAAAAAAGTCAAAAACAACAACAACAAAGAAAAACCACTAAACATAGTTATGTCCATGGTTTATTCAGTGTACAGCTATCAGTTACAACTAGGAATGGAAGATCAGAACCACAGAGCTTAAAACCTCCAGATTCTTTCTAATTCAATATTACTTTCTGTAATCCATGCATTCATACAGCTGGAAAATTAAAACAAAGATGTTTTTCTGAGTGAAACCTCAGCCCAGACTTGATAATTACCTTTCCGATATCCAGAGAAAGGTAAATTAGAGTTTCCTTACTCCCCTACTATGGACAATGAGATGACCCCTTTCCCTGTTATTCCTATCCTCAAGTGAACTTAAGTGAAAATAAAGACATGATCTACATTAATGAGAAAGATGAAAAAATATTTTTTTCACATTTCAGTGTCATCCAATTGTTGCCAGTCTCAAATTCTTTGTACAGGGTTTGAAGTATGGAACTGAAAATATCTCAATGGCGAATAATAATCAGAGTGCCCTGACTCCTTTCTGACCACCACCATTAACTACCTAACTCATAAAAACTGTTCCAAAAGACAAACAAGCTGAAGAAGCTGCGTTAACACAAAAAATTAAAATAGGATAAGACTGAGCTCCTGACTGATGTGACCTCTTGAAGTTGTAATGAAGAGGATGTGTGCGGAGTGCACGCATGCGCACACACACACACACACACACACACACACCATGAGCCAGTTCCCTGACTATGTTCTGTTTAATCACCAAACCCAACCCAGACTGTTGAAGAGTTTCCTTGACTAAGAGGAGCTCAGAACACTTGAGAAGCTGGGCTCTTCCAGATAATTTCATCTCAAACTTTTTAGTTGTTCCTTTCACTTACGCACGTCAAAACAAAAACCTTTTCCTCCACTCATATTTCAGAAGTAATATGTAGTAGGGAAATACCCATCAGGAAGCTAACTCTCCCATCAGGGATCAAAAATGTATACCCTGAAAACCCTCAATTTTTGTATAGTTCACTTCTATTAGAGAAACACAATTCTTTTAGGTCTCCCCATCTATTTCTTTCCTCTCATCCAACAACTGACAATCTTTTTCCGTCTCTATCATTACCTCAAGGCTGACTGAAAGGACAATAGTTAATCTGCAGAAATCTTTTCACTAAACCCTGTGCTGTGTTTTGTCCTTAGATAATTGGCTCCACAAAGATGCACTTGCTGCTGAATATGAACTATAGACTAACGGCTGTTACTCATAATTGAAGCTGACACTTCATACAAACTGTCACTGACATAACATTAACTTTAAACCCAGAGTAACGAAAATGAAGGTCGCCTACTTAGTTTATCTGAACCTCACCCACCTGAATATATTTGTGACCTTTGGATCACTGAAATATTGTTTTTCAGAGGGCAAAAATAATACAAGAAGATCTTCACTGATGCTTCTAATAAAAACTACCAAGGAAAGAAGAAAAGCATTATACCAAACTTAAAGCAACAGATATCTAGTCAAAACACAACACACATATTAGAGCCAGCTTATCTCTCATAAGAAAGTCATACAGCCTCACTATTTTGTTTGGTAAGATATATTCACAGTTTTTCCATACAGAATTGGTACAAACCTTTACTTAAAGAAAAGACTAGGATTTTATTTGAATCAACTTTTGTGGCTTACCTAAACCATTGCTATTTACTTCCGACATAAACAATAAATGAATAAATTGTATCTGGATACTCACAGCAGAGAGCTCAGTTCTGGCCCCTAACATCAGACGTGGCCGCTGCAGACTGAATGCTACTGTAGGGAGGTGCTTTTATTTTCCTAACAAAGTAGCACCCTCTAGTGGCTTTTCAAAATTATGAAGAAGTACCAGCCAAGCACGTGACATAATTTGTTTACTATCCAATTACGCAATGTCAAAATACTCAGGTGAGAACAAAAGCTCTCTCTGGGCATTACAGGAAGCAACCTCATTCTATGTTTTCTCTAGGAATGATGGCTTTTAATGGAAAAGATGTTTAAGCATCATTCCTCTTTCACATCTATAGTGTGTCTCTGAGAAAAATACACTTTTCTCTGGTAATACTTCATTATTCTAAGAGTGTCTGGGTAGCTCAGTGGGTTGAGCATCCGACTTCAGCTCAGGTCACAATCTCAGGGTGCATGGGTTTGAGGCCCCCATTGGGCTCAGTGCTGACAGCTCAGAGCCTGAAGCCTGCTTCAGATTCTGTGTCTCCCTCTCTCTCTGCCCCTCCCCTGCTCATGCTCTGTCTCTCTCTCTTTCAAAAATAAACATTTAAAAATAGTTTACCATTCTATTAAACTTATTATCATTATTCTCATCATTAATAGTACCCCTATTGCTAATCATATTAATAGAAAAGTTTCCATTTACTGAGCATTTACTATATACCAAAAAAAGTATTCATTGTTTTACATGTTATGCCTCATTCAAAATTCACTAGGGGCACCTGGATGGCTCAGTCGTTTAAGTGTCCAACTTTTGATTTTGGCTCAGATCATGGTCTCAGGGTTCATGGGATCCGTGCTGACAGCACAGAGCCTGCTTGGGATTCTCTCTCTCCTCTCTCTGCCCTCCCCCCCCTCATATTCACTCTCTCTCTCTCTCTCTCTCTCTCTCTCTCTCATAATAAATAAATAAATATTTTTTAAATAAATAAATAAAACTCACTATAAATATATACCCTAGGTTTATCCTCATCCCATATTATGGATGAAATAATTGAGGCCACTAATATGTAAGGTAAATTGCCCAAGGTCAACTAACTAAGAAGGGGTAAAGAAAAACTAAAAATCAAACCTACATTTACATGTTTGCAAAACATTCTTACAATCTTGATTTCAATGAGCAGAAATTATCAGTAGCTTTCATATGTATCCAACATCATGAAAGTGTAAATTGAAGGGAATTACTCAAAAACAATGAAAATAAAATTGAAAATTTGTGTAAAGTTCTTTAAGGTCATATCAAAAATACAGACATTTTCCATGGTATATAAAAGTCAAATGTCAATTCTCAGACAGCAAGGAAATAGTCTCTAGAGAGCCAATATATTTCTTCATGTTTTAGTGCATGCATTACAAGAGCATGCAACACTTTCCCAGTCATGATATGTTATAAAATGAAAGAGGTATATTTATTCAGCTAGGCATTCAACAAAACACTTAGTGAATGCTTGTAACATTACCTCTGGTTCTCAAAGAACCAAGATCATTGCGCTAAGCAAGTTGCTGTGTGAATATCAAGAATTATCAGGCAAGTAGACCTGTGAAGTAAGAATTTTTTTGTGGCTGCAAGGTTTATATATTCCATCTTAAATGTCATGTGTCTGATCCCCAGGAGACAAAACTCTTTGTGATATTTAAATAAAGCTTGAAGGAAGCTAGAGGAGCAAACAAGAAAGAATGTTTTTTATGTATCTGCTAGGTTCTCATTAGTAGTATATGCCCTTCACATATATCACTGTGTTGGAGAATACTGTTTCTTAAACCTATTTCCTTTTCTTCTCAAGCAGAGCTGACTGCCTTTTCAGCCTACGTGGTACTTAGGTGTGACCATGTAACTGGATTCTAACCACTGGAATGTGAGCAGAAGCAATTTGCACCATTTCCATGCCTACCTCATGGAAACTTCCCTCCTGAGGTCCTCCACATTCCTTTGTCCTTCTGGATAACTGAGGTGGACGTAGTTCCCGGGTAACCATGGACACCATGTATTGCAGATAGCAGAGCCGTCAGATGGAAGGAAGGAGACTGACTCTGAGTCAATGCTTGGAGAAAAAAACATCTGACAATCAGGGTCATCCATTTTGCAGTTTATCCAAGTAGGAAATAAACTTCTATAAATGTGGAGTCATTATGCAAGTTTCCATCTGATTGTTAGAGCAGTAAGCATTACATAAACACAATTATTTAATCCTCACAGAAAAGTTAGTAATTTGAAGTGGGTTTATCCCCATTTTATAGAAGAAAAAACTGTGTTTCAGATAGTTTAATAACTAGTCCAGGGGAGCCTGGGTGGTTCAGTCGGTTAAACATCTGACTCTTGGTTTCAGCTCAGGTCATGATCTCGTGGCTTTGTGGGTTCGAGCCCCACGTGGGGCTCTGCACTGGCAATGCAGAGCCTGTTTTGGATTCTCTCTCTCCCTCTCTATCTGCTCCTCCCCCACTCTCACTGTCTCTCTCAAAATAAGTAAATAAACTTAAAAAAAATAACTAGTCCAAGTATTCACAACTAATAAAATTCATATGAGTCAAACTCACATCTAATTCCAAAATGTGTACTCTTTCCTCTAAGTTGTACTAACAGTCCATCCACCTGCCTCTTAACAGTTATGAAACTATGAAACTACCATGTTCCTTTGTATTAGTCATCTTAGTTATATACTACAGTAGCAAATGGCCCCAAATATCTGATGTTTTTAGAATAATGTCATTTATGTCTGTGTTAGCTTCAGTTCCTGCTGAATGGCTTCTTAATCCTGAGACCCAGGTTGAAAGAGTAGCCCTTATTTTGACCTCATAATGGAGGAAAAGGAATAATAATAGAACTAAATGATGTCTCCTAAATGTTCTCCACACACATTCTCTTGGTAGCAAGTCAACTGACCAAATCTGATATCAACAGAGTCAAGAAGTATAACCCTCAAACAGAAAAGGGCAAAAAAATAACCACACCCTCACTCTTGAAAACTAAAAGTTAAGAGAAATGTTATGAGAATGTTATGACAAAGTTAGGAGAAAATGAATTGTAACCAAATTGTGAAAAAGAAAAAGAACTAAAATATCAATGAGATAATATACTCTCCTTGATCACCGCCCCCAAAAAATTTAATTAAAAGACATGACTGAATCCAAATTGCACGTTTGAACAGAAATTAGATATCTGAGTCATTTCAATGACTATCTTAAGCACACAAAGACACAAACACGTAGATATTTTAAACTACAGGTTGAAGAATAACTCTTATCCTCACAGATTACTGAGTGAAAAAAAACAAGCATGCCAAATATATGTTTGCCAATTAATAAAGGTGGAAAGAAGAAAAGAAAAAAGAAATACAGATGAGGGTGGGGACAAGGAGAAAACTGAACAATTTTGCTTATGAAGCTATAGACTAAGAAGTCATGATGAAGTTCTGGCAGGTGATATTCCCTATTCATTTCCTTATCTAATATTCCTACCTATATTTTAAAGGAAATTACTTTTTAAAAGTATGATTAAGCTGTCTCAAGTTATTAGTGCCTTATTAGTGTATTAAATCAGACCAATTGATCCAAATATTTCATCTCAAATATTTAATCCAATTTTCAGTTAATAATGGCCAGTCAAACATTGAAGAGGCATTGTCTAACTCTGATTAACTCGCCTCTGTTGCCTTATAAAACAAATTAGTCTGAGCATCTCTATCTTTTCTAAAATCATCTTGTACATTCTAGTCTCATTGAATGCTTGATAAATGGATGATGGAATAAATGGAATGGAAATTCTATGCTTCCCAGCATGATTTCACTTACGTATTTAATACTTAGCAAGTTTTACAGTAAGACTCAGTGTTATTTTATTCTTTGGAACCCAATAGAGGAAGCCAAGATGACACATGTACAGTGAAAATAGCAGTGAGCCAGAACTAAACATTAACTTCTAAGTGGGAAGAAATAAGAAATAAAGTGACAACAGAACGGATAAAAAAGTCAAATTTAGCAATCATTTGCAGAACATCTATAGATTTAGTGCAGTTGTATTTTTTTAATGTTTATTTATTTATTGAGAGAGAGAAAGAGAGTGTGCACATGCAGGGGACAGGCAGAGAGAGGGAGAGAATCCAAAGTAGCACACCATCAGCACAGAGTCCAACAATGAGGCTTGATCTCAACTGTGAGATCATGACCTGAGCCGAAATCAAGAGCCGGACGCTCAACCGACTAAGCCACCCAGGCACCCCAGTGCAATTGTATTGAATTGTATTTTAATGGTATTTGCCATTAGACTGAAGCTCTATGAGAGCAAGACCCAGGTCTGTTTTAGTTGGTGTACCCTTAGAACTTAGCACAGAAGCTACCACGAAAGGAGCTCAGGAAATACTCACCAAGATGAATGAATATTAAAACGGCTCTATGACTGATCATTTCATATAAATTATCTTTGTTAATCTTCAGCACACCCCTGGAGTTGGGCCTATTGCTGCCAATTTTACTAATGAGGGAACTGAGACTAGAGAAAGAAGACATGTGGCCCAAGTTCTCATAACTAATAAGAAGCAGAATCAAAGGGAAAAACATTAGTAGCTAAATACATAATTTATTCTGCCAGAGTAAGTGCTTGATAATTCACTGAAAGCAGTTTCCTAAGTTGGTTAAGTTGTAAGATAAAGGACAAAAAAATTGATTTATGTACATAAAATGGAACTAAATATTCAATGGGTTTTTCCATGATGAACAAAAGAAACTAACACAAAATAGAATGAATGGCAAATGACATTACAAACATATTTATCAGAACTAAGAATGTATATGATGACTAAAGGTAGAAGACAGAGCTCCTGATAATGCCAGAAATGATTGGAATAAGAGAATTAAGTTCCTTTCTAGAGATACAAACTTCATAATTAAAGTGTATTTCTTTAACCCACAGAGCAATTGCTTGTACCAGAAATGTCACATGTATAAACCAACTGCAACACACCAGGCAATGAAAAGATGAGACCCCTTAATTCTTACGTGTCTAGATCCCTGACTTATCCATTGTATTATGTCATTTCTCTGGTTTGTGTGTACCTTCTTGTGTATATTAGTCAGGATGAGGGCCTGATAGTTGCCTCAAAATGGTAACAAGATAAATAAAAGGAGAAGGAAAAAATAAAATAGTTGCCTTGCCTTTATTGTACAAACTATTTTCCAGATTATCAAAATAATTCATAGAAGAATATTCTTCTTTAAGGATAAATTCTGGCTAATAAATGATAGAATTAGAGTAGAACCCTTTTGCAACCCTAATGAAATCATGAATCTAGGCAAGAGTCAGCAATGGCTGCTAAAACCAATAGGTAAAGGGCTGTTGAGGAAATTATAATGGATCAATCAACTGACAACAACTACACTCACTGATCAATTATCACAAAAAAAGATAACCAGATATCATGAGCTTTCTGATGTGATCCAAGAAGAAATATATTGTACTACTAAGCAAGCGGTCTTTCCACAAAAAGCAAACATGCGTCTGATCAACACTCTAGGTCTCCCTGCTCTTTCACAGAAAATCCAGGGAATGAGAGGAACATGGTAAATGACACCTCCTGGAATGCAATTAGCTAAATCCAGGACGTAGGAAACTCTAGAAACAAGTGACTTGTTTTCCTCAATAAGTAAAGGGCAAGTGAAAAAAGAAAAAAAAAAAAAAAAAAACCAGGAAGGAGGAGCTGTTGTTTAGAAGTCTTTTCCTTAAGCATATTATAAAGAGACATATGCATTGTGGACCTTTTCTGGGACCTGATTCAAATGATACCGACTGTAAACAGACATTTATGACATAACTGGGGAAATTTGGATACTGCCGGACACATTTAGTGATATTAAGAAATTGTTGTTAATTTGGAGAATGTAATGATGCTAAAAATAGTCCCTATTTTTGTAATGCACACTGAATTCTAACATAACATAATAAGCTATCTGAAGTTAGCTTCAACATAATCCGTTAGGGGAATATAAGAGTTACAGTTGAAATAAAATTGGCCATTTGCTGGTAATTCTTGGAACTGGATGACCAGTTTTTTACAGTATTCTCTCTTCTGTTTTGTTTTATTTTTTATTTATTTATTTTGAGAGACAGAAAGAGACACAGAGAGCACAAGCAGGGGAGGAGCAGAGAGAGAGAGAGAGAGAGAGAACCCAAAGTAGGCTCTGTCCCTCCAGATGGAGTTCGAACACACAAACCATGAGATCATGCCTGAGCCAAAATCAAGAGTAGGATGTTTAACCGACTGAGCCACTCAGGCACCCCTCTCTCTTCTGTTTTTATTTAAAATTTTCCATCATGACGATAAAGAGAGGGATCACCTGATAGAGTACTGAGAATCTGACATCTCCTTATCATAAAATGAACTTTCAAGGCATCGTGAGGAGCAAGGTGTAGCACTGTAGTAATCGGTTAAGTCCCCATCCATACAAATCTAGACTTAGACTCATGCACAATATGGCTGGAAGAGCAAAAGAAATTTCTTTCCGGAGTAATGTTTTACAACACTGTTAAAGTTTCTCTTGTCTCTGATACATTGGCTGACTCTGGTCTTGTGAGAACCTTGTCTCCCAGCTGAAAAGCTTCCACTTGTGCTGGGGTTGGGAGAGGGAAGTAGCCACTCCCTCTGCCGCAGACCCATGACCTGCTGTCACCCACAACCCTGCACATCAGTAGGAAACTAAACACTGTAAATCCATAGCAACCACCTCAGTGCCATCCAGACTTGCAGGAAGCTCTAGAAAACATGTGTTAATAATGGTTATGATGATTCACTACAAAGCTGGCAGTGTTTCACACTGCCCACCTCACCCAATTCTGCACATAGTTACAGAGACTTCAACAGGATCAATATGAAGAAAAAGATACCCCTAATAATTTGGCCTGTGTTTTTCCAAGAAAACCTATTTTAGTGTGGTTGGCAATGTAGTTTAGTTGGAAAATCTTTTTTTTTTTTTTCCTTTAGAGAAAGGCAGCCGTCCGTGCACCTGTTCACATTCTTCATTTGCAGTAGAGAGTATCAGGGAGAAATGGTCAGCCACTTTGGCAGCTATAGTTAGTCAGGGCTTCCTTTTTTGCGACCCTCAGAACAAAAACATTTTTTTTAATTTGGCAAATACTTGAATGCTATATATAGCTGCAAATGGCCTTTGAGAGACTAGCAATCCAGATATCAGAGAATATATAATATGGTATGTCATAGAATTAGAAAGGAAATCATAGGAAATTGGTTGTTTTGAATCAAGAATTAAATCTCTGGGGCACCTGGGTGGCTCAGTTGATTAAGCGTTCAACTTTGGCTCAGGTAATGATCTCACAGTTCATGGGTTTGAGCCCCATATGAGGCTCTGTGCTGACAGCTGGAGCCTGCTTCGAATTCTGTGTCTCCCTCTCTCTTTTCCCCTACCCCGCTCACACTCTGTCTCTCTGTCTGTCTCTCTCAAAAATAAATAAGCATTAAAAAAAATTTTTTTAATGAATTCTGAAATCTGGAGAACACCCACCAGATTCAAGAATTCTTAGGTTTTCAGTCAAATAGGAGATTAAGAAGTCACAAAGAAAAAATCTGAAATTTATTCCTCTAGTTATATATCATGTGGTGTTTTTTTCTTGGTGGAAACATTTAGAAAATAGGATTGATGAATTATTTGGGAATAAATGTTGTGTGACATTCTATTATATTATAACTGTATATAATATTTGGGTTTTTCAAAGTCAAAGTCACACTAATATGGGGCCAGACCACTACTAAATAGTAAAAATACAATTAGAAATCTAAATATATGTCTACTTGCTCTTAATAGATACCATTAAAATATGATTAAACCACTGTAAGAACTGCCTTTAAAAATTACTTAATTGTACCTGCTGGGCTCCATACCAGCCATGGTGTAGACTTCTAAAACTGCAGTCTTTGAGCTTCCCTGGTTGTAAAGACTCTCAGTAATCAGGCCCTTCTCATTTTCAATGGTTTGGGGACGTTCTTTTCTTATGTGATCCTCTGTGTGTTCCTCAATAGCTCTCACTTTCACGCTCTTTCTTTCTCTTTCTCTCTCCTCTCTCCAAGATAAGGGCTTCCTCCCCTCTGCAGCACCCATGATCCTTTTCTCTCCCAAATCACAAATCCATATTGCCTACCTTCCATGATATGGCCTCTTCTCTCCCTCTAGTTGTGCTTAGATTGATTTATTGGGTGTTCAGAATGATCTTGTATTTATCTAGCTGTGTTTGAGGGATGAGGCAAGCACAGGGTTCCCCTACTACTCCACCATCTTAACAAAGCAGGAAAGAATATCCAATGGAAAAAAAGACAAATGGTGTCTCTTCACCAAATGGTGTTGGGAAAACCGGACGTCAACATGCAGAAGAATGAAGCTGGACCACTTTTTTACATCATACCCAAAAATAAATTCAAAATGGGTGAACGAACTAAATGTGAGATAGTAAACCATCACAATTCTAGAGGAGAACATAAGCAACAACCTCTTTGACATCGACCATAGCAACTTCTTACTAGATACATCTCCAGAGGCAAGGGAAACAAAAGCAAATGTGAACTATTGGGACTTCATCAAAATAAAAATCTTCCACGGAGCAAGAAAACAATCAACAGAACTAAAAGACAGCCTACAGAATGGGAGGATATATTTGCAAATGACATATCTGATAAGTGGTTAGTATCTAAAATCTATAAAGAACCTATCAAATCCAACACCCAAAAAAACAAATATCCAGTGAAGAAATGGACAGAAGACATGAATAGATATTTTCCCAAAGAAAACAGATGGCTAAAAGACATTTTTATAAAAAGATGCTCAACACTACTCATCAACAGGGAAATACAAATCAAAACTATAATGAGACACCGCCTCACACCTGTCAGAATGGATCAAAGTAACAATCAGGAAATAACAGCTGTTGGTGAGGATGCAGAGAAAGGGGAACCCTCTTACACTGTTGGTGAAAATGCAAACTGATACAGCTACTCTAGAAAATATTATGGAGGCTCCTTAGAAAGTTCAAAATAGAACTACCCTATGACCCAGCAATTTTCACTACTAGGTATTTACCCAAAGAATACAAAAATACTGACTCCAAGGGTCACATATACCCTGATGTTTATAGCAGCACTATCAACCATAGTCAAATTATGAAAAGAGCCCAAATGTCCATTGACTGATAAATGGATAAAGAAGATATAGATAAATAGATAGATAATGGAATATTACACCGCCATAAAAAAAGAATGAAATCTTGCCATTTGCAGCGATGTGAATGGAGCTAGAATGTATTATGCTAAGCAAAATAAGCCAGTCAAAGAAAGACGAATATCATATAATTTCATTCATATGTGGAATTTAAGAAATGAAGCAGATGAACATAGGGGAAAAAAGAGAGAGAGGCAAACCATAAAGCAGACTTAACTATAGAGAACAAACTGAGGGTTGTGGGAGGGGAAATCGGCAGGGGGATGAATTAAATGGGTGATGGCTATTACGGAGAACACTAGTTGTGATGAGCACTGGGTGTTGCATGTAAGTAATGAATCACTAAATTCTACTCCTGAAACTAATATTACACTCTATGTTAACCAACTAGAATTTAAGTAAAAACAGAAAAAATTAATTCCAAAGACAGACTTGGAAATTGAGATTTGCTATCAAATCCTAGAAACTACAATTTGCCTGATTCTGGAAAAATAGTATCTCAAACTGAAAACTTAGCCAGGAAATTAGAAGGTAACACAGAATAAATTCTATACTGCCAGTCAAGGGACTGGCCTCTAGCCCTGGTTCAACTGCATATTAGCGTGAGACTAAACTAGCCAATTAGCATTTCTGAGCCTCTATTCTGTTATGTATAAGATGAGGGATTTTCACTTTCTGCTTCCAAAACCTTGTGTGACTTAATAAATTAAAAACATTGAAAAGCTGTAGAATCTAGTTTAAAAATTTTTGAAGTAGAAAGGCGACCACCTAAAAAGATGATTATCTTACAAGATTTCTGAAAGAAACTAATTGCTGGACTGCGACATTGTACTTAATGTTAAGTTTCCTAGGGAGAATAATTTTTTGAAAAAGAACAAATTCATCAGCACAAACAACCTCATTCCTGGAAATAAATATGAATAAGAATGAATTCATCACCTGACTCTAGTAGAGAATCTGGCTAACATTGTAAAAATTTGTCATTTAATCAATTACAGCTTTATAAATGGCACAGAAATGTCACTCAAATGCATGTTTCAATTACAAACCCTCTCAGTAAAGACATAGCAAAACATAAAGGGATAGTAGGATGAGATACTGTGGCTTAGGCACGCTGTTCCCTGATGACTTCACCAAAGAATGAAAAGAACTCTTTCTCAAGTATCAGATATCTTAAGAGAACTTTATGCAAAGCAGCTTTGTAGTCAGCAAAAATTGTTTTCTCTAGCCTCATTTGTATTGTATCTAGGCTGTGATGTTTGCTCAGGTCCAAAACATATGCTTTAGATATCAGAGAAATGGAAGTAAACTATTCATTTGGTTGTGAAAACTGTAGCAGCCTGACTGGTGTTTTGCCTAGGTAGGAGGCTAACCTTCTCTGCACGTACAGCGATAGACACCTCTTAAGTTGAGCTAATTAAAAAAGGATTTGAGAACTTTCCAAGCACCCACTCATGTTAATTGTATAGTACAGAAGAACACCTGCACATGCAAAAACATACAGGAATCTTTTTATTTTAGGGATATAATCCTTGTTCGGTGATATCAGTTATTGCTCTTTCCAACTGTCACTTATATTTAGAATTTGTGTGTGGTCTTTTGTCAAATTAATTTTTATTTTTATATG
This sequence comes from Panthera uncia, assembly GCF_023721935.1. NCBI lineage: Eukaryota > Metazoa > Chordata > Mammalia > Carnivora > Felidae > Panthera > Panthera uncia. The sequence continues at coordinate 68,549,452 of NC_064811.1, read as the reverse complement.
ATGAAATATATCATCCTTCTCCTTTATGCTCTAGGTTTCTGTCTCGTTTTCTGCCACGTTCCCTATTTTCTCTAATATTTTCTTTTCTTAAATTTTGATCTATAATTTATTTTAATGAATGATATAAGGAATAGATCTAATTTTTGTTTTCTTCCAGACAGATTGCCAATTTTGACAGCATCTTTATTATATAAACCTGGATTAGGATTTTATTTTAAATGTAGGAAAGAACATAAGGTACTGATTTTTTTAATTTTTATGTAACTGGAATTAAGTTGTTCCCTAGGAGAATTACTGGCCAACAGGTCTCAATGCTTCCTGAAATTTACTCTACTTAGACAATAAAATTGTCACAAGCTTAGATAATGATGATTATATTTATGCTTATTATAATCTAAGATCCTTAAAGACAGAAACCATACTTTATTGATTCTATATCCCACCACAATTCAGGGATTACTTTGCATATATTAGGTTTTCAATAATACTTTTTTAAATTAACACTATGGTAGTGGAGTATGTATCCAATTTATCCAAGAGACGTGAGGATATCTTGAAAAGAAAAGAGTCTCAAGCTTTATTGTCATCATTGAAGATTCATTTTGCAATACATGAAAACATGTCTACCAACTGCGGTTAACAGGAAAATTCCCACAGGTTTAGTGTGATTATAACATTTGAAGGAAGGAAGCCACAACATAATTGATCATGATAGCAAATTAGGAGATGGCTAATTGTTACAAACACTGTTGATAATGTACCCAACAGTTAGGCCCCTTCTTCCTTGATAACAAATCAGACTTGTTTGGGGCTTCATTCCTTTATGTAAGGTTAATTCTCAAGAGGTGAATTATGACTGTTGTCATAATCATGACATTACATGATGTCTCATTTCCCTTGATAGTGATTTGTTAACGCATGGGCATGTGACCCAATTCTGGCTGATGAGACCTACAGGCAAATCTGCTGTAGGATTTCTTAGAAAAGTTTTCTCTGATAATAGCAGGAAATGCAACAGATGAGACCCTTTTCTTTTTCTCTGGTTGTTGTTGATCTGTCTTCCAGTCACAGATTGCTAAAAGATTAAAAAGACCTGGATCCTTAAGGACATCGCTGAACCACAAAATCAACTAATCCTGGAACTCCCACTAATTCCAGATTTATCATTACATGGAGAATTAAACTCCTTATGTTTAAGTGGGATACTTGTAGTTGGATTTTCTTTACTTACACTTGAAAGCACTATAACTCCTACATACCAAGCAATAAATAAGAGCACAGACTTTGGATCAATGGCCAGCTTTCTATCCACTACTTTTTATTTGGAGACTGAAATAAATTTTTATTTAGTTTCTTCTATCTTGTTTTGTTCCATACAACTGAAACTAATCCCCGTTTGAGTTTATTAATCAATGAAATAGATAATTACTGGCAAGAAAAAGGATAATATGAAACATTGTTTTTTTATTTAGAAATAGAGTTGAGGTACATGGGCACATACACTACAGTGTTTATAGCAGCACTATCAACAATAGCCAAATTATGGAAAGAGCCCAAATGTCCATCGACTGATGAATGGATTAAGAAGATGTGATAGATAGATAGATAGATAGATAGATAGATAGATAGATACCAGAATACAACTCAGTGATGAAAAAGAATGAAATCTTGTCATTTGCAACAACATGGATGGAAATGGAGGGTATTGTGCTAAACAAAATTAGAGAAAGATATCAAATGATTTCACTCATATGTGGAATTTGAGAAACTTAACAGATGATCATAGAAGAAGGGAAGGAAATATAAGGTAAAAACAGAGAGGGAGGCAAACAATAAGAGACTCCTAAATACAGAGAACAAACTGAGGGTTGATGGAGGTGGAGGTAGGGAAAATGAGTGAGGGCATTAAGGAGGGCGCTTTTTGGAATGAGCACTGGGTGTTATATGTAAGTGATGAATCACTAGATTCTACTTCTGAAGCCAAGACTACACTGTATGTTAACTAGTTTGAGAATAAAATAATAATAATAATAATAATAATAAACACATAAATAAATAAATAAATAAATATTCAAAGTTTACAAACAATGAAAGAAATAGAGTTGAACCTCTAAAATAAAGACCAAAGAAGGACCTTTCTTTGATTCTGAAATCAATGATTGGAGTTCCACATCAATATTGTGGGTGACCATATAAATTATTATCAAACTATCAAGCTTTTGAGAATGAAGAGGCTGCTAATTAAAATTATATAATTTTTTGAAATATTTACTTATTGAATGACAAACTGCTTTATTTAAAAACTATTCTCAATTAAAATTCTTGCTAAAAATGTATGTATATATGTATTTAAAAAATGTTTAAAATCTTTATATTAATTATGTGAATATTTTAAAATAAAATAAGCAGGATAATTAAGTAGTACTGATATGCATTCACATACTTTAATCAGTTTCTTAACCATGTCTTTGTAATCCTGAGTCACTGGAATTCTTCTAACTGATGTAGTTTTTCTTTAAAAAAAAAAAGTTTATTCATTTATTTTGAGAGAGAGAGAAATCATGAGTGAGAAAGGGGCAGAGAGAGAGGGAGGGAGAAAGAATCCCAAGAGGCTCTGCACCCCACACTAGGCTCAAGGGGGGGCTCAGATGGGGGCTCCATCTCATGACTATGAGACCATGATCTGAATCGAAATCAGGAGTCAGAAGCTCAAGTCACTGAGCCACCCAAGCACCCCTGATGTAGTTTTTCTTATATGCTTTCACTAGTTTGTTTTTGGTGGTGGTTGTTTTTCCCCCACAAAATTGCCTGCAATCATTTTCAAAGTAGTGTTTTATAGTCAATAAATTTTAAATTATTTTTTAACATTTATTTATTTTTGAGACAGGGCATGAATGGGGAAGGGTCAGAGAGAGAAGGAGACACAGAATCCGAAACAGGATCCAGGCTCCGAGCTGTCAGCACAGAGCCCCACGCGGGGCTCGAAATCATGGACCACGAGACCATGACCTGAGCGGAAGTTGGACGCCTAACCGACTGAGCCACCCAGGCACCCCTATAGTCAATAAATTTTAAAATGTTGACACCTTCAGAGCGCCAGGGTGGCTCAGTTGGTTAAGTGTCTGACTCTCGGTTTCTACTCAGGTCATGATCTCACAGTTTGTGAGTTTGAGCCCTGCATTGAGCTCTGTGTTGACAGCTCAAAGCCTGGAGCCTGCTTCAGATTCTTTCTTTCTCTCCCTCTCTGCCCCCTCCCCCACTTGCTCTTTCTCTCTCTCAAAACTAAAAAAACAAAAAAAATTTTTTTGAATGTTGACACCTTCAATGAACTTTTATGTGTAGAAATAACATTTTTTAAATAAGAAAATATTCTTACCACAGATAGTAATTTTTTCACTTAGAAATTTATAAATACTTCAACCCAAAATTTTCAGAGTATTGCCTTTTTGCCTACTTCAGGGCACCTTTCTTCAGTAGATTCTTTTTATAAAACAAAACTTGTCCAATAAGCCATCTCTGCTTGCCGCACATGCATCTCCCACACCAGAGAAGAGGCCATGGCAGAAGCTGCCAGTACCAAACAAAAGTCCAACCCATTCTGATTTACTTTAAGGCAAATACTAATGGTAATGCTTCATTTCAGGGAAAATGCTAAATTGTGTGTGGGATACTGGATCTCCCACCATAAAACAAACAGTTCCAGACAAGCCAGGAGGTACAGCCAGCCTACCTATAATGCAATGTCTATGATTTGCACTTTGAAGTTTTATAAATGAAGTACCATTGAAGTATTTAATGAGTTAAATACTTACATACAATGTTAAATGCTAAATACAATGAAGTATTTAACAAGTTAAATACTTGTAAGTAATCTGAATTTGTAATTTTTTTCAAATTCCTCAAATTCCTCAAATTCATATCTAGCATGTCTTTCCACAGTATTAAGTTCGGCTTTCATATGAACAACTACTGTTTATTACACTCTTATCACGCTCTTCTAGATTTTCATAATTTTAACTAAAGTATGGAATTTAAAAACACAAGTTTGACCAGTAAGCAGGTTTGGAATCAAATGTAATACTTTTGGTCATCATTGTGGAACCCCTGTTTGAGGTAGGAAATATGAAATCAGAAGTAGTATAAGTCTCTCCTTTAAGAAGAGAAATAGCTTTCAAGAGAAATTATAAAGCAATCACTAGATTGTTTTTCAGGGGTAGTAAAACAAATTGACCCTTCTTTGGAATATCCACTGTATCTTTTGATGTACAAAACATCTTACTTGTTAGGCTAAGACTGAAAGTCATGATACAGACTATGTTTTGCTATATTCTGTTGAGTACCATACTTCTAATATTTCCTAACATTGAACTTCTAAAGAGATAAAAGTCCTCAAATTCATGTTTTTTATTTTAAAATATAAACTAACTCCTATTCTTATATATGTTTTAAGTTTTGTAAAATTATGGAAATTGTATATCCACACCAGCATGACTAGTAGGGAAAAAAGGGAATAGTGATGAACTTTTCTTACAAGTACTTAAAAAGAGAATACATTTGCAATGAAACACCTAGGTATTTTTTAATTTCTTTCCTACTTTAGTCTGGGTCTTCTATTTTCTAAAAATATAGAAACTCAATGTAATAGCCCCGAGTCCATATTGATATGAATACACCATTGAATAAATAAATAAGAGAGAACAGACAAATCTCTCATGCAGAAGAATTCCAAATAACTTATATAGATACTCTGCCCTCGAGGAGGTATAGTAGAACTCCCCACTACTTAAGTATGGGCTACACAAAGTGAATTTGTTCAAAGAGTATAGTATGGAGAGGGGAAGTGGGACAGGTAAGTAACCTTACAGGACAGAAACTTGACAAATACTACCTTACCCATGTAATCAAGGTCAACATCAATAGTGATGTCATGTTGATAGTAGGTATCTTGATATGATGTAATGAAAATGGCACTTTACCTCTGTAATCCTCCTCCAAAAAACCCACAGGCACAGTCTAATCTTATCTAAAACTGTTTGGAAAAGTTTCAAATTTCAGTGACAACGAAGTCACCTTAATAATAATCTCCTCAGGGCACCTGGGTGGCTCAGTCAGTTAAGCATCTGACTTTGGCCCAGGTCATGATCTCACAGTTCATGGGTTCAAGCCCCACATCAGGCCCTGCGCTGACAGCTCAGAGCCTGAAGCCTGCTTTGGATTCTGTGTCTCCCTCTCTCTCTGCCCCTCCCATGCTCACACTCTGTCTCTCTCTGTCTCTCAAAAACAAATAAACATTAAAAAATAAATAATAATAATAATCTCAAAGTTTTGAATGACAATCCAACAAACAAATCAGTTTATAATTCAGGACATACACATGTATAATTTAGACCATCTTTTCTGAATTATAAAATTATTTTCTCTGGGATTGAAGCCAATTATTCAGGACAGATTCTAAACATTGTTTGTATCAAGAGAGCTTCTCATGGGGACATGTGCAATTTTAAAGGATAGACCAGAAATGGTGTGTGGGGGAGGTATTGAATAAACACTTTCTACTAGCTTCTAGATAGAAAGGTCCTTGGAATTATAAAATAAGAAGAGATTAATTCTAGTGAAGATTTACACTTCTATTAACCTTCTCTTCCAAGCCATGTTATGGAAGATCAAGATAGCTAAGCCTAAAGGTTTTTTTGAGATCTGTTGTAAGACACTTTGAGTTTTGCTATTGTCTTAGGTTTTTGCTTAGGGAAGAATAGTAAAGATAAGCAGTGCTTTCCCAGGTAGAGGTGATGTGGTGATGATGGTGGTGAAGATGATGCGTGTTAATGGTAACAGACAGCAACGTCAAGCCACTAATAATATAATTTAGTAAAGAAGTTATCTGTCACAAGCAAAATACTAGATGCTATACATTTAGTACGTCACTTAGTACAACAAATTTGTGAAGAAAATATTATGTTTTTGTCTAATTTTTTTAATGTTTATTTTTGAAGGAGAGAGAGAGACAGAGCGTGAGCCGGGGAGGGGCAAAGAGAGAGGGAGACACAGAATCAGAAATGGGCTCCAGGCTCTGAGATGTCAGAAAAAAGCCCAACATGGGGTTCAAACTCGAGGGGCTCAAACTCACAAACCACGAGATCATGACCTGAATTGGGGTTGGACGCTTAACTGAGCCACCTGGGCGCCCTAATTTTTTTAATGTTTTATTTATTTTTGAGAGAGAAAGAGATAAGAGTATGAGCAGGGGCGGGGCAGAGAGAGAGGGAAACACAGAATTTGAAGCAGGCTCCAGGCTCTGAGCTGTTAGCACAGAGCTGGATGCGGGGCTAAAACTCATGAAATGCAAGATCATCACCTGAGCCAAAGTCAGATGCTTAATCAACTGAGCCACCCAGTCACCCAAAAAAAATATTATTCTCAAATATGAAAAAACTGAAGTGCAAAAGCCTTACCAACAATAAGTGACTTAAATGTCTGGGCCTTCTCCACTCTATGGTACTCACTCTGAAGAATATCAATTTATTTCTGATATATGAATGATCCATGCATGAATGATTAGCATACATGCATTAACATGCATTAATCTGATGAGTTGTTGGAGCAAGTTTGGGAGAAATGTATTGTTTTTATGTGGGCCACATGGCCCTGAAACTAACTCTCAGGTAACTAAAAATACAGTTAATACTGTACAGTGGAATACTGTAATTCCACTCTCACCTACTCAATTTTTTTTTAACTGGAAGTCATGGAAGAAAAGTGAACTGAGATTTCAGACATGAAGAATCTTCTTGTATCAACTATATTGCAATGGTAAGACAAGAACATCGATGATCAAGATCTTTGTCTTTGATCCACAACCCTGGCGATGTCATTAAGGACACTGACAGGCTTACAGAGAATACTTTCACTTGAGACTTTACAGTTATCAAAGAACAGACATGGTCAGAATTAATTAAATCTTGGACAGTAGTCACTGTAGCAAGCATGATGAGTTCCTTTCACTACTTCAGAAGGAAGATAGGAGAGCTGCAGTAGAGGTTACCAGAATCAGTGATCGAGTATAGGTTCTGGTGGGACTGAGTGATATGAAATGAGGGGCAGCCTGAGAAAAAAGGCTCACTGACTGGAAAGAAACTTGAAAAAACATTACACATACACCGTTCGGGAAAATTCCAAATTATGCAGATGCTCATTGGGCCTTGGGCTAAGAGATACAATAACTAGAAACATGGGGTGTCAAATACCACCAATTAAAGTTGTGCATGAGAAATAGTCTATATTTCTCAATGGTTTGTTTCTTTCTCAAGTATGTCACACACACCGAATTTAGTGTTCTTCCTACCCTTAGAAAAACGTGTAAATACCTTAAGCAGAAACTCTTCAAATTGCTCCAAATTACAGACATCAAGAAATTCCCTTATTGAATGTTGCATCTTTGGACAGGATATGTAGTAGTAATTGCAATTTCATGGAACTCCCAGAGAGACTCTAAAATGTAAACTGTGCCTTAGTTGTCCTAGCAAATTTGTATTCAAGTATAGTATATTACACCCAAGGATAGCATGACAGTCACCATCCTAAGACCTTGTGAACATTTCCAAAAACAAGAGCCTTCAGCTTTGTTTTCACGTTAACAGAAGGGAATTAAAAAGCACTTTCTACATCATTTGGAATCTGGATCATCACTCTGTACATGGCCTGTGTGTGAGAATGGAGTGAGAGATAATGATCAGAATGATGATATAAGGACAAAAGAAAAATTTTTGTTGTTGTTATTGCTTTTAATTTAAATTCAAGTTAGTTATCATACAGTGTAGTCCTGGCTTCAGAAGTGGAACCCAATGACTCATCTCTTATATAATACACCCAGTGCTTATCCCAAAAAGTGCCCTCCTTAATGCCCATCATCCATTTAACCCACCACCTCCCATTTTCCTCCCCTCCCTCAACCCTCAGTTTGTTCTCTGTATTTAAGAGCCACTGGGTGGCTCAATCAGTTAAGTGTCCAACTTCAGCTCAGGTCATGATCTCACAGTTCACAAGTTCAAGCCCTGCATCGGGCTATGCACTGGTGGTGCAAAGCTTGCTTGGGATTCTCTTTCTCCCTTCTTTCTCTGCCCCTTCCCCACTTGCGTTCTTTCTCTCTCCAAAATAAATAAATAAACTTCAAAAAAAGTCTCTATGGTTTGCTTCCTTCTCTGTTTTTATCTTATTTTTCTTTCCCTTCCCCTATGTTCATTGGTTGAGTTTCCCAAATTCCACATATGAGTGAAATCATATGATATCTGTCTTTCTCTGACTGACCTAGAAGTTAGATGCAGAATATCTTTAGGTTTGGAATTGTGAATAATATTAGGCTCCAGGAAGATTTAAATTTGGAATTATGGTTAACACTTGGTCACAGGAGCTCATTTAGTCAATAAATATTGAGCACTTAGAAAATAAAATAAAATTTTAAATTTTAAAAATGTTTTTAAAAAGCACCAACTGTAAGAATCCTGTCCTGATAGTAAGTGGAACATTTATTAAAGTCATTCTAAAAGTAAAATGGTATCAAAACAAACAAAAATAATATCTTATGTGAACACCCCACCCCCAGCCTAAGTAACTTATGAGAGAGAACTGGGATTATTTGTTGTATCTTTATATTAATTTTCTAAAAATGAGTGGGGATGCTAAGAAATTATATTAAGTAGCACCACTGATTTTAATAAATATAGTAATAGTAGAAAACATTTATTATACTTAACACGTATAGGTTCAGTAACTTGCTCAAGATCTTATGGCTGTTAACTGGCAGAACCAGGATCCAACACCACATATTCAGGTTCCAGAGTCTGTGGGATAGCTCAGTTGGTTTAGCATCCAGCTTCAGCTCAGGTCATGATCTCACAGTTCGTGAGTTCAAGCCCCACGTTGGGCTCTGTGCTGACAGCCCAGAGCCTGGAACCTGCTTTGGATTCTGTGTTTCCCTCTCTCTCTGCCTCTCCCCTGCTCTCATTCTCTCTCTCTCTCTCTCTCTCTCTCTCTCTCTCTCTCAAAAAAATAAAAAAATAAATAAACATTTAAAAAAATACACTGTGCTATTTCTAGAAGAACAGGATAACTCTGAATGTCAAGAAATCAAAGTGTTCTAGGGACTCCTCTCGAGTATTCTGAGGCTGGATTCCTATTTTCTTGTAATGAAACCCTACTGATTTTTTTGAAAGTGGTCTCTAAGCCCAACGTGGGTTTGAACTCACAACCCCAAGATCAGGAGTTGCATGCTCTCCCAACTCAGCCAGCCAGGGGCCCCAAGAAAATCCTACTGATATTAAACATGGAGCAAATAGTCCCTGAAATACTAGGATTAATTCTGAGGATCTCGTGGGAGGACAAGGGTGAAGAGTATAGTCATTTTGGGGGGGAACAAGCATTATCTACTGGACTTTTTACCCTTACTTTTGGTATTTCATTAAAAGGTAGAAGCAAAATGGGGCATCTGGGTGGCTCAGCTGGTTAAGCATCCAACTCTTGGTCTCAGCTCAGGTCATGATCTCACAGTTTGTGGGTTCAGGCCCCACATCAAGCTCTGTGCTGATAATGTGGAGCCTTCTTGGGATTCTGTCACTCCCTCTCTCTCTCTACCTCTCCCTCACTTGTGCTCTCTCTTTCTGAAAATAAATTAACTTAAAAAAAAAGGTAGAAGCAAATTAATATAAGGTAGATATTTAAAAAATAAGTTCATGGGATTTGAATAGACAGCAGCCTAATCTAGTCCAATAGTCTAATATCTAAGACTGAATTCTATTTAGCCCATATTTCAAGCACACCTGAGAAGTCCACTCTGTATTTTCTTGGGCAATACAAAAGGAGAAATATTTCACAACTGACAAAGTCCCACAGTGGACTAAGATGAGGTCTACAGGATGAGTGCCTTGGTCATGGAGATTTGAAAATCTTGCCTGTTATCCCTTCATATGCTAGCAACCCCTGGAATTTTCCTTTAAGGTAGATGATGGCTAATAAATCTGGATAGAAAGCAATAAACAGAACACCTGTTGACCAAGGCACAATTGTTTAAATGCATCATCTTCTCTTTCTCTTCCCTTCTCAAACTTGGATTCCCATCTTCAACCAGATGAATTCTAAAGACCATGAGAATGATAACATTCTTAACCCTTTCTTTGGGAAGTTTTATGTCATCACATAAACAAACAAGAGAAAAAGTCCCCTTGAGTTTGTTTTTTTTTTGATAAATGTAACTAAATATGATAAATAATTTTCAAAACTATAGCTGTTACAACTATATTTCTCGTTTAAAAATAAAATCTGTGTGTATGTATGTATTTCCCATTGAGAAATTAGCTTAAGGCATAGTTTCAGCTTATATGACTTATAAGTCTTCTAATAAGCTAACACTTTTCAACAGTTCTTGAAGAAATAATTGAAGAGATTGTGTGCACTCAAAAGGCTCCATATCACATCTTTGTGACATTCTTTAACATACTTTAACTAGTCAGGTAACTAGGAGCCCTGAAGAATCACTCCTTTGCCAGCTGATTCTTTATCAAAAAGGATCTCTATCTTATCTCTATTGTGATAAGAAGTAACCACAATAACTTCTTTAAAACTAGCTAATTGAGGGGCACCTGGAAGTTGGTTGCTCATCTGAGCATAGGTCATGATCCCAGGTCCATGGGATCTAGCCCTGCATCAGGCTCTGTACTGAGCATAGAGCCTGCTTAAGATTCTCTCTCTGACTCCCTCTCTCTCTCTCTCTCTTTCTCTCTGTCTGTCTCTCTCTCTCCCTCTGCCCCTCTCCACCGCTTGCTCTCTCTTGTTCTCTCTCTCTCTCTCAAAATAAAATTTTTAAAAAGTGGCTAATTAAGGGGTGCCTGGGTGGCTCAGTCAGTTAAGTGTCCAACTTCAGCTCAGGTTATGATCTCATGGTTCATGGGTTCAAGCCCCATGTTGGGCTCTGTAATGACAACTCAGAGCCTGGAGCTTGCTTTGGATTCTGTGTCTCACTCTCTCTCTTCTGCCCCTCCTCTGCTCTCTCTCTCTCTCTCTAAGAAACAAATAAACATTAAAAAAAGTTTTTTTAAAAAGTGGCTAATCAAAATTTGTACCTACTCCCTTCAAAATCATCTGATAGAGGTATCCAAATGTTACAAAACTAAAACCTAAAAGTTTTGTTATTTTTATGGAGAAAAATATCACCACATAGAGATGAAGAAATCCAGTTTGTTTTTTTAAAGGACCTATATTCTTCATTGGCCCCTAACAGGATGTCCTCTATGATAGAAAAGCCATTTGCTGTGCTGCGCTGAAAGACTGGCACAGGACAAAGGCAGGCCAATGCAGAGGACAGGGGTGCAGACAGGCCTGTGGCCTTGCAGGATGACTAAGAGAGCCAAAGCATTGCCAGAAGCAAGATTTTTAGATAATACAAACACATCAAACCAAAGTCGTCCTTGCGTTATGTTCAATCAGTAGAGTACAACATGTCCTCATCACTCATTTTCCTTCAACACAGAACACTGTATTTCACTGAGCTATGGACCTGAAACTATTGTATCATCATCAAAAATGCAAATACAAGTCTGGTGGGCTGGAAAAGGTGCTGTCAACTCTCACAGTTTTCAGAAGAGTTCAGTATAAGCAGCACCTAAGAAGACCATCACAAAGGATGTTGGGAAGCCTACCTTATAGCTGAGTTTATTTTTTTGTTTATTGGGAACAAGCATCTTAAGGAATGTTACTAGGACCTTAGAATTTAAATGTGTGCAACAATTACAGCAGTATCACCTTTCCACCTAACTTAGTCCTCTGGTTCTTCTGCAGCACCACGCAGGGAGGAAACTAGCCACAAATTGCCCATAAATCCATAAGTACAAAAATGCCAAGTCTTTAAAGTCTGTTTCTGCTCATAGCATCTACATTTTCAGTAGCCACTAGACAAGCAGCTGGACCTTCTATTAAAGTGTAATTTATTTTTAGGGCACCTGGGTGGCTCAGTTGGTTAAGCATCTGACTCTTGATTTCAGCTCAGGTCATGATCTCTGGGCTGACAATGTGGAACCTGCTTGGGATTCTCTCCCCTTCTCTCTCTGCCTCGCTCTCTTTTTCTCTCTCTCTCAAATTTTTGAGAGGGTTAGTATACAAAACCTATAAAGAACTTACCAAGCTCAGCACCCAAGAAACAAATTATTCGGTGAAGAAATGGGCAGAAGACATAAATAGATGCTTTTCCAAAGTAGACATCCAGATGGCTAACAGACACATGAAAAGATGCTCAACATTACTCATCATCAGGGAAATACAAATCAAAACCACAATGAGATACCACCTCACACCTGACAGAATGGCTAACATTAACAACACAAGAAATAACAGGTGCTGGTGAAGATTTAGAGAAAGGGGAATACTCCTGCACTGTTGGTGGGAATGAAAACTGGTGCAGCCAATCTGGAGAACAATACAAAGGTTCCGCAAGAAACTAAAAAATAGAACTACCCTACAATCCAGCAATTGCACTACTAGGTATTTACCCAAAGGATACAAAAATATAGATCCAAAGGGATACATGCACCCCAATGTTTATAGCAGCACTATCAATAATAGCAAAACTATGGAGAGAGCCCAAATATCCATAGACTGATGAATGGATAAAGAAGATGTGGGATAGATAGATAGATAGATAGATAGATAATAGAATATTACTCAAAATCTTAGCTTTTGCAATGACATGGATGGAGCAAAAATGTATTATGCTAAACAAAATAAGTCAATCAGAGAAAGGCAAATACCGTATGATTTAACTCATATGTGGAATTTAAGAAACAAAACCAAAGAACATATGGGAAAGGGAGCAGTAGACAAAAGGGAAACAAACCACAAGAGACTTTTAATGTTTATTTATTTTTGAGAGAGCACAAGTAGGGGAGGTGCAGAGAGAGAGAGGGTAACAGAGGATCCTAAGCAGTCACTGAACAGCAGTGACCCAATGTGGGGCTCGAACTCACAAACTGTGGGATCATGACCTGAGCCAAAGTCAGATTCTCAACTGACTGAGCCACCCAGGCACCCCAGAACAAGAGACTCCTTTTTTTTAAATTTTTTTAATATTAAAAAAAATTTTTAATTTTTTTATTTATTTTATTTATTTTTTAATTTATATTTATTTTTGAGACAGAGAGAGACAGAGCATGAGCAGAGGAGGGGCAGAGAGAGAAGGAGACACAGAATCTGAAGCAGGCTCCAGGCTCTGAGCTGTCAGCACAGAGCCTGATGCGGGGCTCAAACTCACCAACCACGAGATCATGACCTGAGCCAAAGTTGGAAGCTCAACTGACTAAGCCACCCAGGCACCCCCACAAAAGGCTGTTAACAATAGAAAACAAACTATGGGTTGATAGAGGGAGGTGGGTGGGAGATGGGCTAGATGGATGATGGGTAATAAGGAGGGCACTTGTTATGATGAGCACTGGATGCTGTATAAAGTGATGAATCACTGAATTTTATTCCCAAAACCAATATTTCACTGTATGTTAACTAAAATTTAAATTTAAAATAAAGGAAAAAATAAAATAAAAAAACAAGCTCACTAAAAAATGATACTGAGAGAAAGAAAGCACTTATCTGAAATTATCTTCCTTTAAACTCAGGTAGAGAATTAAGAACACTTCCAATTCAAAGTTTTGAGCACAAAATCCAGGTATGCTCTGCCATGCACTTGCTGTTTTGATTGAAGATGAACTTAGAAGTCAGTGGAAAGAATCCACCATCTAACAGAATAGCAAACCACAAAATGGTTGTCTCCTGTGAAGAAGCCAGTAACTTTGTATTTGATGTTTCCACTTTGGCTCATTTCCAACTGCTAGGCATTTGGATTCCTAAAATTTTCTTCAGCACTTATTAACTAATTATTTGTTGGTCAAAGGGGCTGGAACTGTTTCTCCACACATAAACTGGTCTTGGTCATCAATGACTTTTATAATGAGAGAACAACTAAAACACATTGCCACATCTTTCCCAGTCTCCAAATCTTTCTCGGTGATGGAGAAGTCATCTCTACACAAGCAGGGGTAGAAAAACATCACTGAGTCTTCATCATGCTGGAAGTCCTCAATGTCCACCTCATTGTGAAAAACACCATTGTCACTGGGGCTAACAAAAGGCCATCACTCCAGCTACCCCCACCACCTGACACCGTCCAGCCAGTATAACCTCATGGGCACTGGCCAAGCCAGGTGTAATCACCAGAGGAACTCTAAAGTATAACTTTAAATAGAGTAATGAATTACTGAATAGATGAGGAAACTATGAATTACCTAATTATCCTCTTATTGTTTAAGTCTTGAAAAAAATATTTCCCTAAGCTACAAATATTACAAGAAAGATTTCAGTTTGTTTACAAACTTATACATAAAGTAAAACACACATGGCTTTTCATCTTTCTGGCTCCAAAGCCAAAACAAGTAAGATAAGAACAACTAAGATAACATCGTGGCTTAAAAGTATGTATTTTCAAAGACAGCAAAGTAAGTCACGTCTCCCTGAAATTGAAATCGCATATTAATAATTTAGTTCAAGACCATTCTTCTTTTTTCTTATAATGTTGCTAAACCATGTTTTCTCCACCTTTTATTTCAGGTAGTTAATCTTCTGGACACGCAGTCAAATTGACTTTTGTTTGATTTAGCTCACCATTCTATCCTGCCCTCATTCTTTGGAATACTGGTTCTGCCAGCCAGCTGCACATACCTCCCTCCCAGCTTTGGACCATCCTTAGGTGAGCTGTGGATATTCTGATGGGTACATTTTATTTCTGCACTAGGACTGGGTCCCTTGAAACTCTAGAAACAAAATGCAGATATAATAAAAATAAAACCTTACAAAGCGTGACGGTAAAGTAATGCTTAAGTATTGGCAATGTTATTAGAGTATCTGTATAGCTTCTCAAGATTTGTGCTTTGGTTTGTTATAGTTGGGGTTTCTTCCCCAGCTTTAGTGTGTAATAAATGACATATAACTTTGTATAAGTTTAAGGTTTACAATGTGATGACTTGATGTACATGTATATTGTGAAATGATCGCCATCATAAGGTTAGTGAACACAAGATTCGCACTTTTGAATGCATTCATTCTGCATTTATACTTCCAAGTTGTTCAGATTAATGTATATGCCTCGTCTATTGATATGCCAGTGAACCAATGTGGCATTATTAAAAGACAATCTACTCAGTACTGTATATAGTAACTATGAAGCCTAATACTATGTAAGTGAAAAATTAATAAACAACAAACAAGACCCTTGTTAAAGCCCAGCCTCAGTGGTAACAAAGGCTGTTAACATTTGGATTGAACTCAAGAGGTGAAGCCAGACCACTGGTTATGACCTTACAGCCATCAGGCATGAGATATTGCACATTTAACAAGGAGATGGGCTTAGGGGGACCCAGCTGATGGAGGATTTAAGAGAAGGTCATCACAAGAGACTCTTAAAGAGATGAAAGCTGCAGTGTAAAATTAGGCAGGAATCAGAGCTGAAGGCTGAGCAGGTAATCAAAGCGAGAACAAGACAGAATGTGCGAGCCATCCTGAATTCCTATGATATAAACAACCAGCTGTTAGGGAACTTAATCCATCAAAACTAATTAAGGAAAACAGCAGAACATTTTTAGGTTGCTAGCTCTTTAGGAGCCCACACGTGCCAATAATTTACCTGAAATGGGTAGACCTGATCTCATGCTGGAAATGACCCTACAGGAGCCCTACGTGGACAGGGAATTCCAAAGAGTCTAAAAGTCCCACCGTGTGCCAGCTGCAGGTAGGCAGCAAGCCCACCTGGTACAAACATATTCACTAAGGTCATACCTTCAACTGAGTGATTCCTGACACATAAATAATTTTAAATTAAAAAGAAAAAAATAATAAGGTGACATTAATTTTAATAATATTTTTATTTATGTATTTGCAAAGCATCATTTAAACAGCTAATCAATATTAAAAAAATAGTAAGATATTTTACTTTGTTTTTCATACTAAGTCTTAAAATCCTGGGTGCATTTGCACTTACAGCCTGTATCATCTGGCCTAGTCACGTCGCCAGTGCTTAATAGCTGCCTGTGGTTAGTAGCTACCACAATGGACAGGGAACAACTGAACTAACACTCAAATATGTCTGTTACAGCCTTCAACTGATATGTGAGGGGAAAAAAAATAATTGCCACTCCCATTTGTAAATCACATCACAATCTAAGAAATGTTTTAATATTTTATCTCCTAGAATCCAACACAATAACCTATGGGGTTGGCATGACAAATATTATTACCATCTCTGGCTGGCAGATCAGAGAACTTAATAACTTAAGATCTTTATAAGATTACATTCCTAGTAATAAACTTGAACCCAAGTCTTCTGTCCAGAAATTAGGTTACCCCAGAGAGATTAAATTAATTGCCAAAGGCTAGCCAGTGTGTCAGCTGCAGAATATAAATTAAAATCTGGGCCATTTTAATGAGAAAGAATGAAATATGGCCCTTTGTAGCAACGTGGATGGAACTGGAGAGTGTGATGCTAAGTGAAATAAGCCATACAGAGAAAGACAGATACCATATGTTTTCACTCTTAGGTGGTTGCTGAGAAACTTAACAGAAACCCATGGGGGAGGGGAAGGAAAAAAAAAAAAAAGAGGTTAGAGTGGGAGAGAGCCAAAGCATAAGAGACTCTTAAAAACTGAGAACAAACTGAGGGTTGATGGGGGGTGGGAGGGAGATAAATAAATAAATAAATAAATAAATAAATAAATAATAAAAAATTTTTTAAAAAATAAAAATTTACATAATAAACTCAAAAAAAAAGAGAAAAATCTGGGCCATTTTACTCCCAAACCAATGCTCTCATTACCACAGCAACATTGCAGAGGTCCTCGTACTTATATACACAATTCTCAAGACTCCCTCACCAGTCATACTAATAACCCCTAGGCTATTCTTACTTGAACTACTATTTAGGGCCTATTCAATAGAGTGATATAATTCTTCAGCCCTCTCTCTTCATTTATATGTCACAGGAGTGTTTTAATGGAGTCTTAGTTTTTTTATGGCAAGAATAGGAACCTGTAATTTGTAGAAGCATTTGCAACAAATTGCTAAAGGTATCCTTTTAAATAGTGAAGTGCACAAGATTAAGCTTAATGTGATCCCATTTTTGTAAAACAATGACCAAATATCTTTCTATAGCTATATATTTAAATACACATAACAAATGTATTTACGTCTTTATACTTACAATAGTGTACAGAAGAAAAATTCAGGAGAAAAACAAAGCAGATGGTTATTTGGGGGCTGAGAGAACTATAGTAATAGGTAAAGACAAGTAGGGAAGGGAGAAGCAAATAAAAAATAACAAAGGGAAAAAACTGCATCTACAATATGACTATTTATAAAATAGTAAGCTTGTGCGTGTATATACTAAATGTACATATATGTTTATGTGTATATATACACACACATATGTGCATATAATTGTATATATTTTTGTGTTATTATATATACACAGGTATATATGTTTTTAAATGATCTCTTTACAGTCATGTCATATGAATAGTTTGGAGCTGAAATCTAGGCACCAGCATGATCAATTACCTTTTTAAAATTTTAAGCACTGACACTAGACAATTTGCTCAGATTTCAGGAATGTAAATTTTTAATACTTTCCATATAGTTCAATGATTACTCTGAAAGACAGACTCCATAGACTGAAATGTTAATCAGGAGAAACTACTTACTGACCCCTTACTATGTGCCAGGTACAGGCACTAGGCACACAGCAATGAACAAGACAAAGGCTCTATGCTCAAAGAGTTCATATTTTAATGTGGGGAAGTGGACAATAAACATAGACATGTGAGTTGTGCTAATTTCAGGAACTTTTAAGTACACTCAGTAAGACATAGTGACAATTTGGTCTAAGTCTGAAAAATGATAGGCTGTGGTCAGATTCAGGATATACTCTGGAAATATGGGCAACTGGACTTGCTGGTGGATTCAACAGGGACAATGAGTGAAAGAGGATTCAACAACAATTTCCACAATTTTGGCCTGAACAACCACTGGATGGATGACAGTACCATTTGCTGATATGTGGAAGGATTGAGAGAGAATAGATTTTTATTTCTTTTTGAGAAAGCTAGGAGTTTTGACCACGTTAGATTAGAAAAGTCTAAAAGACACCCAAGTGAAAATGTTAAGTAAGCAGTCAGAGTATACTTCTGATGCTCAGGACAGAGTTTAGGGTGGAGCTAAAAATTTGGGAGCCATCAGCACAGAGATGGTATTTAACGCCATGGGACTAAACAGGCTCTCCTCAGGAAAGTGTAACTAGAAAAGATTACGGAGCTGAAAAAAAAACTCTGGGGCAATCCAACATTTAGAGATGTGCTAAAGACAGGGACCTGGAAAACCTAAGAATGATTTGAAGAAGCAAACTGATCAAGAACACAAGTCAAGAGCAACAGAGGAGGAAAGGCAGAATATGTGGCTAACAATACAAGTGGGTGGTAGAAACATGAAGCATTTCTTGTTGGTGGCATCTCTTTTCTCTAGGAAATACAAAGCCAAGTTATCAGTTGAAAGTAAGAAAGAATAAGTAGTGTCTTGAAATTGAAGGGTTAAAGAGAAGATATGAAAGAGTCATCTAGGGAGGCTAAAGGTGAATTTACTGGAAAAGTGAAATAGAATTTTCTGAGTGTCTGATGATTTTGAGATCTGGGGTCCTAAACCTGAGGCAAGGCCTGTGAGCAGCATAGTGTAATTATTATCCGGCACCATTCACCTGCTCTGGTGTAGGGCCAGGATACACAGATAACTGGGGCTAGGAGGGACTCACGTTTGCTTAGGTGCATACAATGGAGGAGAAGGGGGTCAAGAGAGTTAAAGATGTTACTGAGGGAATGGCTATAGAGCCAAAACATGGAATCTAATTTGGAAAAAAAGGGGAGGGAGGACATTAACAGGTTTAAAACAGCAAAATGTGGAACAATTGATAGGAAGTCTTTAAGATGTAGCCCTATCAAGTGGATATAGGGTAAGAGGTAGTGGTCAGCAGGCTGGGAGGCAAAGTCAAAGAGGAAAATGAGATGTGGGAGGTGGTGCAGTCACCAGTGATACCAGCTTCAGATATAAGTAAATATACAAGTCAGGAAAATGGAGAGGAGGAAGAGATTCCTGAAGCAGCTGAGAGCAGAACTCAGCAACAAGAGAAGAATGAGCCACAGTCACAGTCACCCAGGAGCCAGCAGTGAGAGGAGGCACCTGAGAGGAGGGTAGATGGCACCACAAGGTGAAGTAATGGTAACATCTGAAGTTGGGAACTAAAGAACTAGGTATTTAAAGAGACAAAAAGAGATTTGTAGGCAATGAAGAAAAATAAGAAGCCATCTATTCACCTCCAAGCCCTGAAGTGCACACGGAGCACGAGAAAAAACATAGCTACTTCTGGAGGGACTGCAGAGGGAGTGGTACCAGTAAAAGCTGGTGTCACTTGAACAAGAATGTCATAGGAACAATCAGACAAGGGGCGGAGGTGTTGAGCCGCTTACAGGTGACAGACCCTAGGCTCCCAAAGACAGAGTGGAAGAGTCTGGACAGGGAAAGGCAGAAGAGAGCATCAGACCAGAGTATGCTCTGAGCAATGACAGGAGAATTGTTTTTGAAATAATGGATAATCTGGAAGGTCTCATCATGTAATGGCAAAACTTAAGGTAAGCAGGGATGTGAGGTTTGTGGGAACTGGCCCTGAGAATCTTGGCCCCCTCAGCTCATGACCATGGGAAGTGACATTGGAGAGAACTCAGTCATAGTTCTCCTGCAGCTGGAGAGTTCCAAGTAATGTCCTCCGGACTGGAAGAGTTTTTACATATAAATGTTTTTTCCCCTCATCAAAGGGACAAAGAACTAGGCTGAATACTAAACAAGGCAAAAACCTAGGATGTGAGAGCAGAAATAGAAGTAGGAAAGTACTTAGGGACAGATTCCATAGCACTATAGGTTTCTAAAAGTACAAATTGATGTAATTTGCAACTGTGAACACTGCCACCAACAAAAACAACAACTAAAAAAAGAACAAGATGTCCTAAAGCACAAGGCTTCTCTCCTCCAACAGGAGTTCTGGGAGGAAACTGGGCTGGAAGGTGAATAAATCATGTACTTTCTCTGCCTGTATCAGTTATGACACTTTTGCTGCTAATTTCCTGTACATTGATTACTGCCTATATCCAAAATCTTTAAATTCTCAAATGTAAACATAAATATCAAAAAAATTGTTCAGGGGCGCCTGGATGGCTCAGTTGGTTAAGCAGCCGACTTGGCTCAGGTCATGATCTCACGGTATGTGAGTTCGAGCCCCATGTCTGGATCTGTGCTGACAACTCAGATCGTGGAGCCTGCTTTGGATTCTGCATCTTCCTCTCTCTCTGTTACCTCTCCCCGCCCCCCTCACTCTCTGTCTCTCTCAAAAACTGAATAAACATTAAAAAATTTTTAAAAAATTGTTGAATTTTGGGAGAAGGAGGCAAAAAATAAAATAGGGTAAGTGACCAAAAAAAGAAAAACAAACAGAAAGATATGGTATACATATTTTGATTAAGCAAATAATTTCCTTTAATAAAAAGTTAAATTGACAGTGGTCAGTCTTGTGTACTTTAAGTGACGTAACATGAGCTCCTATATTTATGTAGAACAAATTAGTTTTCCAAACGTAAAGGTCACTCATTTCAATAGTTGGATTTTCTGACTTTTCCCAATTATCAGAGCAATGCATGCGGAAAATGAGAAATAATAAAGTCCCATTATGGTAATGTTACAACGTATCACAGGAAAAGCAAGAAAGAAATCTCTTGGGAAAGTCAATAAATAGGCAGCTTAATTCAATATTACAGTTGTGTTATTATATAGGCAATATTTTTTTAATTTGGAACTGGGAAAATATCTCTAAAGACAGTTTATTTTCTAAAGATGATTTTACTTAACAATTGCCAAATAATTGAATTTACAGTGATACATGCTCATCCAAATGTTCTTAAAGGTGGAGAAGCCCACCATCTGCCCTGTACACCATTTGGAATCAGAATGACTATTTGGGAACCATAATGACCAAAGGCTTCCAGCCACATGCTGCCAGGCTCTGCTCCTCATGCCTGTTGTTAAGAGGCAGGCTGTTGACTCTAGAATTCCTCTATGAGTCATAAAGGACCTGATATGCTTAATGCAATCAATCGTTTGGGAGGATACTCACAATGTAACACACATATACACCAAGCTTTTCATATAAACAGCTCTAAAGGAAATTTATTGAAAATATATGTCAATATTTAGTGCTAAGAATATTATTTATTATATTAGAGCATTAAACTAAACATGTTTCTCATAAGCCAAGTTTACTACAGCTCAGGAAATATCCAATTTCAAAAAGCCATTGGCCACATGTTACGTGAAACAAACTGGTGTAGATTCCTTGTTTAAAAATTCAGGGAATTATAATCTTCTAAAGGAGACAGATAAAATCCAAGTAGTTGTGAAATCATGTGATTGCAACAGACTGGGCATTCTGTAACCATATATTAACTGGTATTCAGTGGGTCAATTTTATTGCTGGGTTAGAAAAACTGAATGGAACGATGAATGTGACTCTACTGTTGAAAGAGCAGAATTTCGTTCAATCTATGGGAAGTAGAGGGTATCTGAAGTTTACATCCTCAAAGTACCTAAGTAAAATTAGGACTCCTACGAATAAGACTTGGATTTAAAAAGCCAATCACTATCACTCTCCACCCAGCAGCAGTCAAACATTAGCTGAATCTACCTGTGTCTACTGTTCCTTCCCTCTCAATGACCGCATGTGGCCAACAAGTCCACAAATCCAAAATTTGCATCATCTCCTGGGTCCAGTGCCTACCGCTGTTTATTTGAATCAAGCTCTCAGTATCCCAGCTCCAAATTCCAGGCTTAACTTGGCTCAGATGTCCATCCATGGTCCAGTCAGCCATAGTGTCATGTGATACATAAGGCTACCCCTGCCACAGATTACAGGAAAGCAGATTCCCTAATGAAAAGAGTGTGTAGGGAAGAGATGACTGGCATCTCTGCCACAAAGGCATTTATTCTTCACTGTCCCCATGTCCTAGTCTTGCCCTTGTACAGCTCCCAGCACACCACAGAATTTGTCAATGATTAGCTCAGGGGTGAACACAGTGGTAGCAATCAACCTTGGTATTGCCTTGGGAGCATAAGTAATAAAATGCCTCCATCATAAGATTGTACATTAATTAGGATGTGTGAGGTCACAGAAGGCTCTTTTTTACACTCTTGCTAGTGATATGAAATTCTTACCATACCCTCTATAATTATCTCAATGAGAAATCCCACATTATCTAGTCAGTCTTCTTAAAAGCAAAAAAGAAAAAAAAGTAAAAGCTTTGCTACAAGCAGAAGAAATTACAGTTTTTACCTACACGCAAATAAAAACAAACAGGTATGCATTAGTTAATGAGTGACTTCCTATATTATTTAGTTCTGAATATTTCTGTTCAACCACCTGAGGTCAAATTTTCTTCCTATCATTCTGAAGTCTGAATTTTCTCAAGACGCTGAATACTTCTGCATCTGATCCAAGCTGACTTTCCCTTTACTGTCCCTCTTGATCTCTGTTGTTTTTGACAATTCTAACTGTAGTCTTTTCTGATTTTCAGGTCCTCCTACAGATGCCTGAGTTCTCCTTGAGCCGCTATTCCTAGGGTCCAGAGCCATCTCCCTCTACTGTATAAACCAATCAGCTTGTTGCTTTATTTAATATAGCTCCTATTCACTGGTGGCCATAAACACTTTATTACCAACAGTAATGCTGAGAGTAACTAAGCACCTGATTACTGGTCCAGATAGTAATTACAACAGGGAAAATTCAAATTTTGTCTTTAATTTATTGGTACCTAGTGTTATCAGGCCAACATCACCATAAAAGCCTCCAAAAGTATTTTGTTATAACAAATGTGAGCATCATATTCCACTCTTCTTCTTAAACATTCAAGCCACAAATTCTTTGAACTGTTGGACCAAATGAGAGAATAAGAAGACAAAAAATTTTTTTTCTAAATAAAGACAATTCATGAAAAAACATCTGAGAATAAATAGGTATGGTATCAAGAAACGGCAACTAAGAAAATAAGTTACTTATTTAGCAATGCAATATATTTATTTAGCAATATAATAGCAATGCTATTATATTCAGCACATGATTCCAATAATCATGATTTAAAGCTGAACAGAGTCGGGGCGCCTGGGTGGCTCAGTCGGTTGAGTGTCCGACTTCAGCTCAGGTCATGATCTCACAGCTCATGAGTTCAAGCCCCGCGTCGGGCTCTGTGTTGACAGCTCGGGGCCTGGAGCCTGCTTCGGATTCTGTGTCTCCCTCTCTCTCTGCCCCTAACCCACTCACATTCTGTCTCTGTCTCTCTCAAAAATAAATAAACATTAGAAAAGTTTAAAAAAAAAAAAAAGCTGAACAGAGTCCATTTATTCATAAACACCATTTATAAATGCCTACCTTATTCAGATGCTATGCAGGACAAATCAAAATTAAAATCATATCCCTTGGGAACTTTAGAGTCTAATTGAGAATTGAATGCATAAACAGAAATTATCACTCACAACTTTTTCGTGCTGAATATATTCTATCACATTTTAACCAGGTAGAGGCATTATGTCTTTTCCTACCCACTTGACTGATAGCCTAGCTGAACACAGAGTTCCAGATTGGAAATCATTTCAATCAGAATTTTGAATATGTCATTCCATTATTTTCTGGTATTCAGGGTTGCTCATCTGAAATCGAGTACAATTTTTGAAAACTGGTCAATTTTCTTCATCCTCAGAGACTTTGGGAGTTTCTCTTTGTCAATTTTCTGGAATTTCATGATGATGTACCAAAGTGTGGATGCTTTTCTCATCTGTCCTATTTTCTCTCAGTGGTCCCTATCAGTCTGGCAGTCCATAGCCTCTAGCCTGTTATTTGATAATTCTCCCCAATTTTTATTCCCCTCTGTTTTCTCTGTTATCTCTGCTTGTTCTAGCACCTGGATAGGGGACCACTTGAACTTATTTTTTAACTTTCTTATAATTTCTCAAATTTTTGATCTCTTTGGTTGTTTTATTCATAAATTTTCCTCAAATATATCTTTCAAATATTCTATTTAATATTTAATTATTTAATATTTAATTATTTGTTTAATTTAAACAAAGTTTTCATTTCTTTGTTTACTCAATGTGATCCAATAGTCTTTATTTCTAAGAATTCTAGTTTATTTGATGTCCTTTTTGTTTCATTTATAAAATATATTTTCTCATCACTTAGGGATATTAATTACAGTTTTCATTATTTTATTTTGCTCTTTACATTTTTTATCTACCCTATGTTCTTTATTTCTACGTATTTGGTTTGGCATCTAAAAATTTTTTTTTAAGTTTATTCATTTACTTTGAGAGAAGGCAAGCACAAGCAAGAGAGGAGCAGAGAGAAGGAGAGACAGAATCCTAAGCAGGCACCATGCCATCTGTGCACAGCCCGATCCAGGGCTCAAACTCACAAACCATGAGATCATAACCTGAGCTGAAACCAAGTGTGGGATGCTTAACTGACTATGTCACCCAGGCACCCCTATTTGGTTTGGTTTCTAAAAGAACCTGCCTCATATGTCTATCGATCCTTGATTGCTGATTTTAACAATGAGGCACTAAAAAACCAAGTAGATGCTGCATGTGTAGATGTGACTTGTTGACTACTTCACTGACAGTGGATCTGATGGTGTTGTCCCGCTGGGCCCCTAACTGTCCACACCTGTAGAAATTTTCTCTGAGACATAAATATCAAGAGAGGAATCCTCCAGTTTTTACCTGAGAGCCTGCCAGTATCATCAAAGCTCATTTAAGAGGTGAGGGGAAGGGGATTTCATGGCACAGTGTGTAGATTTTAATCTAATATCTTTGTTTTCTGTATGTTTCACCTGCTTTCAGTTATGCCCAAGTCCAGAGTCTGCTTCATTTAACCTCTCCAGAAATTAACCTCTAGTCTTCTATGGAGAAGGGGCTCAGCAAACTGTGGAAGGGGATCAGAAGATCTAACTGCTTTTATATAGACTTTCAACTGATCCTTACATTTTTGGCCCTGCTTGTACCCCCTCCCTCTTTTCAGAAGTACCTGAAATTCCCAAGCCTAGTTTCTAGGGCTCTGGAGCACACTCAACTGACCTGGATGTTTCCCTCACTGCTAGCTTGAGTTTCAGATTCCTCATCTTCTAGGTCTGTTACTATTCATATATCTGGGGAATAAAGATGGCCATAATTATTTTGGCCCATTTGTTCTATTGAAACTACTACTTTGACTAATAAAATATGGCAAAAATGGAGCTGTGCGAGTTGTCAGACCCAGGCCCTAAGAGAGTGACAGCCTACGGATCCTGTCTCTTGAACACTCATTTAGATGGCCTGAACTACCGGGAAACAATCGAACCACGCTGCAGGACAGACGACATTGGAAGGCCCTGAGACTGCATGGAGAGAGAAAGAGATCCACCTAAGCCCAGACTCCAGCTCCCTCTGCTCAAGTGCATGAATAAAGCAATCCTAGATACTCCAAATCAGTCCAACTGCAGAGAAATACCCCTCAGGAATCACAGTCAATACCATATGAAATATTAGAATCACCCAACTAAATCCTGCCCAAATTTTTGACCATAAAAATTGTAGAGTATGATATAATATTTGTTTTAATCCATTAACTTTTGAGATAGTTAATTATGTGGCCATAAATTACCAGAGCAATCTGTTTTCCGCATCCAAATTATGTTGTATTTTTCCCCTCTCCTGGTCTCTTTGCCCTTGGGACTTATAACTTTTTTTTTTTAATCTCTATGCTGTCATTTTAGGGAGCTTTCAGTGGCGGTGGTAGAGATTGCATATATGCTGTCCACCATGCTTAATGAGAAGCCACCTCAGTTACTCTTTAATCTCTGTTATATTCCGAAGTATGATTTATTTTTTTTGTATATTTCATTGTTAGGTTTTTGTTGGATTTTCAAAACATAAATGGAAAATTCTGATGGCATCAGCTATCTCTTCCATTAATTACACTTCCACAAACCAAAGTCATTCTGATAAAACAATTACATTCCTTCTGGTCTACCAACACATTTGCGATATTAAGATTGAGCCATATTTCTAACAAAGTTTAGCATTCATTATTCTGCCCAGAAAAGTCAATGACAGATAACAGCAATGAATTTAATGCCACATGTCAACTCATTTTACAGAACTAAAGAGTCTGTCCTTTTTTAAAATCTAGTTAAGGAAATGTCTACTCTCATCTTTTAGCCCTATTCCTGACAGGATCCATCAGTACTTGGTAAAAACTGGAGCAAATTAATGCTTTCTGGCTTGCATTAGCAGCCAGCAAGGTCATTCATTAGTGTGTGAAATACACCCAGAATTTCAAAAAGATAGAGGTGTCATTTGAGAAAAGAACACACTAGTGCTTCATCCCAATCACTCCTACACCACAACCCAAGTTGTAACACATGATCCTTTTCAGGAACATGGCATTACGTAAGAGTATAACCAATAACAGGTGTTCTGATGTTTCCTTAGAAGTCAGCATGCTACTGACATATAGCTAAACAGCAATTACAGTGATTTAGGGATTTAGAGGAGTTGATGACTGCTGCTACCATAAGCTTGATTATAACAGAGAATTAGGGATTGGGGAAAGAGGAAAGAAGGGTAACCCTAGATATGTCTGTATTTCCAAGTGGGCGCTCAGTAGACATTAGTTTCCCGATCCTTTCTTTTGTCCTTCTGTGGAACTACCCAATGAACACAGTATATGGGGCCAATTCAGGAGAAGGGGAAGAACAGGGATTCTGAAGAATGGGCTGTACAATGTGCTGTGGTCCAGTGCTTCTCGGATTAATGTGCATACAAATAACCTAGGATGCTCTTAAAATGCAGGTTCTGATTCAGTAGGTCTCACTAGTACTGAGGTTCTGCATTACTAACAAGATCCAAAGTTATGCCAAGGTTTCTGGCCCACAGAACTCACTTTGAGAAGTGAGAATATAGTCATATTTTATATATCTCTCTTCTCTCATTAAATTTCAGCTCTTATCCTCCCAGCATACCAACAAAATTCAGAAAATATTTTACCAAAGGTTTAGGACAAAAGAGCACAGCATAGCAACTTAAAAATTAGGCATATATGTATCCCTAAATACCTCATTCTTTTAATATGCTTTTTTGAGCTTTATAAATAAATGTTATAATCTTCTGAGACTCACTTTTCTTCATCATGTTTATCAAATTTATCCGTACAGCTGCCACTTACAACAATAATGATAAAGTTCTGATTCTTAGCTCAGCGGTGTGTTCACAAGTGTTCATTTTATTACTATGCTTCAAAATTAAACATCACTGTGTATTCTTTTATATGTTTCAAGTACTATATTCTAAAAACATTTCAAATAAATATTTCACACCTTCTTTCTTAAAGTTCCTACAGCCATTAACACCGCCAGCAGTGTCTTCTGATCATCCACTCCA
Organism: Panthera uncia; assembly: GCF_023721935.1. NCBI lineage: Eukaryota > Metazoa > Chordata > Mammalia > Carnivora > Felidae > Panthera > Panthera uncia. Next base: position 68,521,822 of record NC_064811.1, on the reverse strand, counting down.
TGGAGCCCAATCAAAGACCAATCAATTGGTTCCAATCCCCCTCCCTCTCTTCTTTCATTTGTTTTCCTCTAATTGAAGCTCTTAACTCTTCAATCCCTATTACTGATTTTTCTTCATGTATTATTCAACATTAACTTGTGACAGCTGCAATGTCTCAGCAGTTTTATTCAATAATACAATATTCTTGCTCATATAAAATCCAGAGCTAAAGTTCCTGGCCATGACATCTTCTGGGCCACTCTTGCAGGTACTCAACCTCAGGACTCATGATATTTCCATAGTTCTACCATATTAAAAGCTCTCCCTTCCAGCTGTGTGGTTAGGAAGGAAGAACAAGGAAGAATGAACAAGGGCTGTTTATGGCCTCAAAGTGGCATATATCACTTCCACTCGCCTTCCATTAGAAGGACTTAATGACACAGTCCACCTGGACACAAAGGGATACTGGGGAAAATATGTCTTCTTGTGTTCCCAGGAGAAAAATAAAATAGTTTTGTAAACAAAGAAAAAATAACTTACCCATTCTCCCTTCCACCATACACAGCCCCTTAAAAATTAAATTCTCGGGGCACCCGAGTGGCTCAGTCGGTTGAGCATCCGACTCCGGCTCAGGTCATGATCTCACAGTTTGTGAGTTTGAGCTCCGTGTCGGGCTCTGTGCTAACAGCTCAGAACCTGAAGCCTGTTTCATATCCTGTGTCTCCCTCTCTCTCTGCCCCTCCCCCACTCGCACTTGGTCTCTGTCTCTCAAAAATAAATAAACTTTTAAAAAAATTAAATTCTCAATAATGTTCATGAAATGAATTGGCATGGGTAGTTACCTGTGAAGAGGGATATAATCTGACTGCATACACCTGGCTTCTTGAGTAACTGCTGAATAGTTTGAAACTCAATTTTCCTATATTGGTTTAAAAAATGTTCCTATATAATTGAAAGTCAATACACTGTTCATTGATAATTGTATTACCTTTGGGTAATACAAAAAGTAAATTATAGTCCCTGTTCCCTGAAGGCTTATAATCCAGTTAGGAAAAAAAGATACTAGCTGTGCAATAATATAGAATTTAAATATCAACTTTAAAATAACACACATATGTGGAATTTAAGAAACAAAACAAATGAACATAGGGGAAGGGAAGGAAAAATAGGAAAGAAACAGCAAGGGAGGCAAACCATAAGAGACTCTTAAATACATAGAACAAACTGAGAGTTGCTGGAGGGATGTTGGGTAGGAGGCATGGGCCAAATAGGCTATGGGCATTGAGGAGGGCCCTTGTTGGGATGCACACTGGGTGTTATACGTAAATGATGACTTACTCAGTTCTACTCCAGAAACCAATACTACACTGTATGTTTACACTAATTTGAATTTAAATAAAGAAAAAAAATGGAAAACATCCCAAGGTACTCTTTCCTAAACAAATCAGTTAGGAAAGTAAAAAACAAACAAACAAACAAACAAAATAACACTAGACCAATTGCCAAATGATTGTTGCGAATCCTATGGAATATAAATTTTTTTAAGAAAGTAGTAATTATGGCTGTGGAAATATGGAATCATTTGAAAATATTGATAGATGACTGACTCATTGATTGATTGATATAGATAATTAGATGATAGATGATAGATAGATAGATAGATAGATAGATGGATAGAATAGGTCCTTTTCGCTAAGAGGTACAAGATATGCTTGTGATGCACAGAAAAGTACACATAGACAGAATTGAGCACATTTTAATTTTACTAGCTTGACCTATGCTGCAATAGGCCCATTTATCCTATGGCTCAGTTCCTAGTATAGTTTATGCCTCCGTAAAAATAAGGTACTATAATGTTCTACTCTAACTATTATGCTTCCATTTTCTATTAAAAATTCCCTTGGTAATAAGGAAACAGGAAGGTTCATTTATCCCACAGGGCCTATAAATTCAGCAAACAACATCCTGTATTGCCCTTAAAATTAATCACATCCCAGAGTGCCTCAAAATGAACTTTAGCAAATAATGCAACTGTGATAAAATTTGCATATCAGATTTACAATGTATTCAAAGCTTCTATTTCCTCCCATCTCAGCACTTCTTTCCTAAATGAAATTGTACATATCCGGTAAGAGCAAAGGTGAAGTGCACTGCAAGAAATGTCAACCTTACTAAAAGAAACAGATGTGTGACGTGTGGTCTGGGACCACGGTGACAATATGTACACAGATGGTAAATCTGCATTCAGATTCGCAGTTGTGGTTTGGGGCAGGATACATAGGTTACCTAGCAAGATAAGATTCTTCTCTTGCTGGCAATTTCATAACAGGAAGTAGAGCCATTTAGAATTATTAAAGGGAAAAGTTGTGGCTCACATTAATTAGCATGTGAAATATATTGAGCGTTTCAAAAAGATAGAGGTGCCATTTGAGAAGGGAACACACTAGTGTTTCATCCCAATCACTCCTGCACCCCAATCCCAGTTGTAAAACATGATCCTATTCAGCAGCATGGGAGTTGTAACCAATAGCAAGTGCTCCAAGTGATATTTTCCTAGAAGTCAGCATGCTACAGACATATGGCCAAATAGCAATTACAGAGACTTAGGTATTTATATGAGGCATATAAATTCATTTATATGAATTCTAAGACATCAGGACTAGTCAAAGGAAAAACCCAAAGTGATTCCCACCCTAAATGTTCATTGACCTTTCCTACCCCCATGACAAACTTTCTCTCCTGCCCCTATTACAAACACCTGGTGGCCTCCAGCTCTCTTCTTCCACCAAAAATGTTCTCTTAGAAAGAAATCTGCCAACATCAAGTTATCTGTCTGTACCCTCATGCTGTGCTTCTCAAACGAGAAGCATGGACAATGTGGAGCAAGTGCTAGGGAGCAGTTAGCCAGCAGACACATGAAGTCACAGGGTAAAACTGGGGCCACACATTGCGGAAGTCAACTTGATTCAAGGTAGAAGACTTTTCTATCGTAGGATCAAATGTACATTTAAATTAATTCTAAAGAGAAACTCTCCGTTGGTGGCAGATTGGCTTCCTAATCTATACCACTGTTATGGATCTAGGTCCAGACATACATATTCGCCTTCTTCTGTCCTTATGGATAATTAAGAGGAAAATTTTGAGAAGCATTGTCTTTACACTTGTACTATGTTTGGATCTGCTTTACTTTTCAATGCAGTCTTGTTACTTTCCAATGATTCAGGAAGTTTATCTGTATAGGAAACTCTCTTATCCACAAAGCAAAGCTTCTCACCTTTTTCTGTATGAAAACACCTGGGGATAAGACACACACTGATGAGCAACACAGAGGGTGATCCTCAGCAGAGTATTAGAATCTTGGCAAAACGTTGATTCTGATAATTCCCTCAGGAGGAGTTATTCTATTACCTCATCCCATACTTCTACCTACTCATTTAGCCAATAAACATTTATTTAAGGTCAATTCTCTGTAAGTCACATGCTATGCCATCATTTAGAAACTTACATATATTTGAGGCTGGAGATAAAGAAGGTAGTGAACAGTTTATTGTAACATAATGAAAAAATTAGAATCCATAGACCTTTGAAATGGCAGTAAATGTGTCTAAAAATCAAGAGAATAAGAAAACAATAGCTAAAGCAGATCTAGGGATGATTCAGATTTTTTTTTTTTGGGGGGATGATTCAGATTTTGAAGTTAGCAGAGAGGTTCCCTTACAATCTTCACCATTGCCTCTCCTCATCTTAACTCAGTCATGAACAACTCCAGGAGACCAGGAAGTACAGCAACAAGGATTCAGACATCAGCACACAACACAGAGCAGAATATGCATGAGGAGGAATCTGGGGACAGATTGTCACAGGACTGGCACAGAAATCATATAGAATAAGGACTGCAGAGAAAGCACTAGGTTTGGCAAGTATAAAGTCAATGATGACCAATCTTTGAGATAACTAAGAAGTACTTAGGAAGATTTTTGTGGGTAGGAAAACAGAGAGTAAAGCATACAGTCCTGGAGTAGATTTAAGAACACAAATTTAAAAAGACTGACATCGGAAGGGCACCTGGCTAGGGCATGTGACTCTTGATCTCAGATTCATAAGCTGAAGCCCCACATTGGGTGTAGGGCTTACTTTAATAAATAGATAGATACATAGGTAGATAGATAGATAGGCAGGTAGGTAGGTAGATAGATAGTTAGATAGATAGATAGATAGATAAAAGAATAATCTTGGGTGACAAGGATAAAATCTGTAACCTCCTATTTAAATGTGCAAAAAAAACTTCAATGTAAATTTATTTTTGTAACTAAATTTATTCTGTTTCCAGCCCTCATTCCCATACAGTAGCAAAATAAAACAAAAACTCTCATATGTGCATTTAAGGTATCTCAGTCTTTTCTTTAATATTAATTAAGGGGGTGCCTGGGTGGCTCAGTCAGTTAAGCATCCAACCCTTGATTTCTGCTCAGATCATGATCTCATGGGTTCATGGGTTTGAGTCCCACATGGGGCTTCACAGGCTGACTGTGCACCCTGCTTGGGATTCCCTCTCTCTCCTTTTCTCTCTCCCCCTCCCGTGAACTAACTAACTAACCAATAACTAACTCTTTCTCTCTCTCTGTCTCTCTCTCTCCCTTCCTCCCTCCCTCCCTCTCTCTCAATAAATAAATAACTTTTAAAAAAGATTAATTCAGGATCTTTTAGATTAGTTTTTGGGGGTATAATTTCAGGGATCACTTACTTAGGTTCTCTGCTTTCTGCTTGACCTAAATCTTGGGGCGCTTACTTATCACTGTGGCACCAATGTAAGGGATGTCTGATGTACATTTGACCCTGCTTTTCAAATATTCACACCTTCTTGAATATATCCCTCATTTCACATGATCCCCTATGTCTGCCACACTGGCATCTGCTAAAATATGGCTGGTTTTTTTATAGTACCCCTAGCTTCTCTAGGCCCCTCTGCATCCTCCTTGCCCCAACGAGGGCTGTTTTAGGCCCTGGTAGACTTCCTTATCTCCAAGGAAGCCTGATAATGACAGGCTGCACTCTCAGTGTTACACCGAATGTGTCCTCCCACAGGCCTACAGCACTCTCCTCAACCAGGTCTAATATCCCACTGTGACAGTGCCATGTCACTTTGGCACCATGTGGAATGTGAAAAGGGGCTTAACAGTTTCCTGGGATACACCCTGGAAAGGAAGAAACAAGACACTCTCGTTTTATCCCTGCTGTCTCTTCCTCTCCCTCTCAACCCTCCTAGAAGGTTTTCTACTTTCCACTTTTATCTGGCAACAACTCCAGACAAGTTCAAAATGATCAGATCCTCCTCCCCTCACTGGGGAAATAAAGGAGGAAAGCTACAACAACATAAACTCAATTGCTAAGAAAATGAGAATGTAAAATGGAACTTTCATTGAATATTATTCTTTAACACTTGGAAAGCTTATGTGGTAGGCTATGTTCAGTTCTGCCATGGGCCCAAAACACAACAAAAAATAGAACATAGACATATGTGACTGAGACACAAGCAGGAATGCCTTTATTGGCACTGGTACTCTGTGTCCCCACCCATAGAGTAATTGTTTCAACAGCAGGAAAGGACCTGAAGTTTCTTGTCTTCTCTGAACTAGTGGTTCTTAAATTTCTTCATAGGCAGTACTGTCAACAGGATCTGGGTGGCAGCTCCTTAAGGAACAAGGGGAGGCATCAGGTAACTGCATACATTGGCTTGCATACTTTTCTGGTGGACATAATTTACACAATTGTTTGCTAGGCAACCAAAGTGAAAGTAACCTTGAGCCATCTTCAGTTCATCATTCCAGTGAGTCTTAAACCGATACCAACTTTCATAGCCTTGCCTAGCTCAATGTCCCCCTCCACTGACCTTCTGTTATCCCATCTTCACCTTGCCCTTAGCTTTCTTTCTCCTTATAACTTTGACTTGTCCAATAAGAACTCTTTCCCTGAACTCTATCTTGAAATTTCCTTCCTGGCTTGCCCTGATCCCTCTCAGGTCAACTTTTCCCTTGGATATCATCCCACAGGCTCACCTCTCTCCAGTTGCCCTGGCCTCAAAGATGATGCAAGCCACCTTTTTAAAGACATTTGTATCAAAAGAAAAATAATTATGCAATCAACCACCTTACACTAAATTTCAGGAGATCCTGGCTTCAGCATGCTACAAATCAGACTAGGCTTGCAATATTCCATTATTCTACTTGTGTGTAAGACTACTGTAATCAGTTTCCTATGGTTGCTATAATCACAGACTTGACAGCTTAAGGCAATGTAAATTTATTCTCTTACAGTTTGGGAGACTGGAAGTCTGAAATCAGTTTCACTGGGCTAACGTTAAGCTGCTGGCAGTGCTGATTCCTTCTGGAGGCTCTGGGAAGAATTCATGTTATTGTTTTTTCCTAACTTCTAGAGGCCATCTGCATTGCTTGGCTCAGGACTCCTTCCCTGCATCACTTCAATCTCTTGCTGCCATCATCTTCACAAAACTCCCTCCAAGTCCCTTTTATGAGGTCTTGTGTAATTACATTTAGAGTCTGCTCAGATAATGCAGGATAATCTTCCCATCTCCAGATCCTTAATTTACTCACTTCTGCAAAGTCCCTTTTGCCATATAAGGTAATAGTCACAGGTTCCAGAGATTAGGGCACAGATATCTTTGGTGGAGCCATTATTTAGCCTACCACAACTATAAATACATAATAACAGAAAAATGTCAAATGTCAATACCACCATGAAAGTAAAAAAAAAAAAAAAATACTACAGTAACAAGGAAAAATAACTTCTATAACCACAATCATTAAACCACTCATTAAAAAAAACTTTCATAATATTATTAGGGGCTTTCCACTGAATATATTTAAGAAGCTTCAAATTTTTTTTTACTTAACATCCATGTGAGGAGAGCTCCATGGAGAAATCATTTTTCTTTTCACTATTAGAAAAACTCTAAGCTCACCTACAAAAGCAACAATTTCTATGTGTATCAGGTGTAATTTAAATAAAGCCATGAAAAAATGGCACTGTCTAGGATCCAAAGATAATAACCTTTTTCTTTCATGCTTTTTGTTTATACTTAACATAAATAATGTGGACAAGTCAACTATACATCAATTAAAAAAATAATAAGGTGGATATTAGCAAAGTAAGGGCCATCAAGTAGCAAGGGAAAGTAAACAAAGTGCTTTAAAGATCATTCAAAAATGTCTTTCAGAAAATTCTGTGCACTTGTAGGTAGTCACATTTTGTTTTCAAATTACATCTTTATTGGGGCACCTGGGTGGCTCAGTCAGTTGGGCATCCAACTTCGGCTCAAGTCAAGATCTCATGGTTCATGAGTTCAAGCCCCCCATTGGGCTCTGTGCTGACAGCTCAGAGCCTGGAGCCTCCTTCAGATTCCGTGTCTCCCTCTCTCTCTGCCTCTCCCCAGCTCACGCTGTGTTTCTCTCTGTCTCTCAAAAACAAATGAATGTTAAAAAAAAATTTTAATTACATCTTTACTTTTATAGGGGGTCAACTTGTCAGCAAAATATAGGCATAAACTTTCAACATGGTATTAAAAGACATATTTCATGAACCATATTGCTTGGGCTCCACAAGGTATAAATAAGTACCCTTCTGTAGCAACTTGCCTAACACTGTGAATATTAGGCATACCTTGAAAGTCATAGGCATATTCCGACCTAAGAGCAGTATAAGCTTTAACTCCTCTGTGCTTCAGTTTCATCTGTAAAATAAGGATAGTTCCTACTTCTTAGGGGTGTTGCACAAATTAAATCGTACACAAGAAAGTACCTAGAGTAGTACCTGGAAAATAATAGGTTCTCAATCCACTTTAGTTATTTTCATTATCTCAGCTTTTGGATTCACCAGTTTAATTTTTAACAACAAGAAAAATCTAGAATGACCATAAAAATAAAATATAGCGAATTCATGTAAAGTACATGCACTCATCAAATTAGATCACAAAAATAGACTACCTTAATAATAAACACATAGGTCAGTGAAACAAAATAAAGAACCCAAAATGGGCCCACATAAATATGATTTTAACTGATTTTTGACAAAGCTGCATAAGAGTTCAATGAAGGGAGGATGGCCTTTCAACAAATGATTATGTAGCAATTGGGCATCCATAGGCAAAAAAAATAAATAAGCCTTGACTTAAATCTTACATCTTGTTCAAAATTAACTCAAAATGGATCATAGATTTAAATATAAAACTCTGAAACTGTAAAATGTTCAGGAAAAAAAAATACAAGAGAAATTCTTTGGGCTCTAGAGCTAGGAAGAGTTCTTAGAATTGGCACCAAAAGCAAAAGCCATAAAAAGAGAAACTAATAAATTGGACCTCATCAGAATTTAAAATTTTGTCCTATGAAAGCCCATATGAGGAGAATATACAGATAGCAAAGAAGCACATGAAAAAGATGTTCAACATCCCTTGCCATTAGAGAAATACAAACTGAGACCACAGTGTAATTTCAGTACACACTTAACAGAATGGCTAAAATAAAAAAGTGACACCACCAAAGGCTGGCAAAGCTATGTTCAGAAACTGGATCACTCATATATAGCTGGTGAAAACATAAAATGATATAGCCATTCTAGCAAACAGTTTGGCAGCATCTTGTAAAACTAAACACTCATCTACTATACATCCCAACAATTGTACTCCTGGGCCTTTATCCCAGAAAAAGGAAAATTTACATTCACACAAAGACCTGTGTGTGAGTGGACCCAGCAGCTTTAACCATAACAGCCAAACACAGGCAACTGTCCAGATGTCCTTTAAGGGGTGGAAGGTTAATCAAATTGTGGCACATCCATATCATGGGGTACTACAGCAATTAAAAAAAAAAAAAAAAGGAGGAACCATTCATACACACAACAACCTGGCTAAATCTCCAGAGAATTATACTAGGGGGATAAAAGCCAATTTTGAAATCCAACTATGATATATATGGTTCCAACTAGATAACATTCTGGAAAAGGCAAAACTACAGAGACAGTAAAAAATCTGTGGTTGTAGGGGTTGCAGGGAGGAAGGAATGAATAGACAGAACACAGAAAATTTTTGGGACAGTGAAACTATTTTGTGTGATACAGTAATGGTAGATATATGTCATTATACATTTGTGCAAACCCACAGAATGTACACTAAAAGTGAACCCAATATAAAATGTATAAACTATGGGCCTTAGCTAATAATGATGTGTCAATTCAGGTTCATCAATTGTAATATATGCATCATTCTGGAGGGGGAGGCTATGCATGTGTTAGAGTACATGAGAACTCTCTGTACTTTCTGCTCTCATTTTGCTGTGAACATACAATTACTCTAAAAAATAAAGTCTATTTTTTTAAGTTTATTTATTTATTTTGAGTGGAGGGAAGGGGTAGAGAGAAACAGAGAATCTGAAGCAAACACTGTGCTGTCAGCACAGAGCCTGACACAGGGCTGGATCCCACGAACCATGAGATCATGACCTGAGCCAAAATCAAGAATTTGATGCTCAACCAACTGAGCTACCCAGGACCCCCCCCCAAGTCTATTTTTTAAAAAAGGTCACTTCAGAGGCACCTGGGGGGCTCAGTTGGTTAAGCATCCAACTTTGGCTCAGGTCATGATCCACCACTCGTGGGTTCAAGCCCCACATCGGGTTCTGTGCTGACAGCTCCAAGCCTGGACCTGCTTCAGATTCTGTGTCTCCATCTCTATCTCTGCTCCTCTCCCACTCGTTCTCTCTCTCTGTCTCTCAAAAATAAATAAACTTTTAAAAAAAATTTTTAAGGTTACTTCATGCATGATTATATAACTTCATTGAAATGGCAAAATACAGCAATAAGAAACAGATTACTGGTTGTTTAAGGAAAACGTGGGAGCAGAAGGAAAGTAGGTGTGGTTATAAAAGGATAACACAATGGGGTGCCTAGGTGGCTTGGTCAGTTAAGCATCAGACTCTTGATCTTGGCTCAGGTCATGATCTCATAGTTCGTGGGTTGAGCACCACATCGGGCTCTGCACTGACAATGCAGAGCCTGCTTGGGATTCTGTCTCTCCTTCTCTCTGCCCCTCCCCCACTAATGCACTCGTGCACATGCTCTCTCTCTCTCTCTCTCAAAATAAATAAACTTTAAAAAATAAAATAAAATAAAATAAAATAAAATAATAAAATAAAATAAAGGATAACATGAGAAATCCTCGTGGTATTGGACCTGTTCAGTATCTTGACTGTAGTGGCAGATACATAAATCTAAAAAATTATAAAACTGCATAGAATATACACACACACACATACAATATACAGATGCACACATATGTGTGAAAGTACAAGTAAAACTGGGGAAATATGAATAACATTGTTGGATTGCATCCATGTCAATATCCTGGTTGTTATTACACTATAGCTGTTACCATTGGGGGAAACTGAGAAAAAGGAACAAGAGATCACTCTCTATTATATATTACAACTGTATGTGAATTACAATTATTTCAATTTTAAAACTGAACTTCCTTTCCAGCAGGTTTTAACGATGCCACAGAAACTTGCCATAGCCTTCTTAATTTTGCTGTTTATAACCAATGTTCACTCTTCAACTAAAGTCATTAGCAAATGAACATGGCATGCTTCCTCTCTTTAAGAACTGAAAGCTAGAAGCACTTCAGTTGGTTGAGGGTCCGACTTTGGCTCAGGTCATAAACTTGCAGTTCATGAGTTCAAGCCCCATGTCAGGCTCTGTGCTAACAGTTTAGAGCCTGGAGCCTGCTTCAGATTCTGTGTCTCCCTCTCTCTCTGTGCCTCCGCCACCCACACTCTGTCTCTCTCTCTCTCTCTCTCTCTCTCGCTCTCAAAAATAAATAAACATTTAAAAAAATTCTTTTTTAGGGGCGCCTGGGTGGCTCAGTCGGTTAAGCGTCCGACTTCAGCTCAGGTCACGATCTCGCGGTCCGTGAGTTCGAGCCCCGCGTCGGGCTCTGGGCTGATGGCTCGGAGCCTGGAGCCTGCTTCCGATTCTGTGTCTCCCTCTCTCTCTGACCCTCCCCCGTTCATGCTCTGTCTCTCTCTGTCTCAAAAATAAATAAACGTTAAAAAAAATTTTTTTTTAATTCTTTTTTAATTTTAAAAAGAACTGAAAGCTATTCTAGCCTTAGAAATTCCTGATGTACTGGCATTTAGGGCTTGCCTCATCTTGCCTGTAAGGTTGTGCAGCCTTACCATCCAGAGATTAAAGGAACTACAGTCCACATAGCCAGGTCCTGACAGTGTTTGGTAGCTCACAGGTTTTGTCGATGTCACTGAAACATCTGTGAAAATCATCTGCTCAACTGGGTTAAAAAAGCAACTTACTGGCCAGGGGGAAAGAAATTTATGCCACAGAAAATTATAAAGATGCAGCCAGCCACCAACAAAAATATTACGACATAAGGCAGACGGTGATGAGAATCAGAAAGATCTATAAGGAGAATTTCTTTCTCTGCAGCAACCATAAGGGTACACTTCCGAAGTAAAGAGAGTAGGGTAGCCTGGGTGGTTCAGTCGGTTAAGCATCTGACTCTTGATTTCAGCTCAGGTCATGATCTCATGATTTATGAGATCAAGCCACTCATTAGTCTCTGTGCTGAGCCTGCTTGGGATTCTCTCTCTCTCTCTCTCTCTCTCTATCTCTATCTCTCTCTCTCTCTCTCAAAAATAAACTTACAAAAAATAAGGAGAATCAAAGTAGACCCCTCTAAGCTTATCACTGCCCAAAACTTAATTTCATTTCAACCATGAAATTGTATCTACTGTCTAAAGTGTAAAATGTAAAGATTTTGTTGGGTTCTAATTGATACCATCTGATAAGAAACACCAGATTTTGATGCCAAGAGAAGGGAAATTAGCTAAATATTGAACTGAGAAACACCAGATTTAGACTGTTAATGAAAGACCACATATGGAGCAAGGGAGGAAAACAGACCAGAAGACTGGTTTACTGTTTTCTTTTAAATTTTTTTCTTTTTTGCCTTTCCTTTTTCTTCTACTTCTCTATCTCTTCTTCTCCTTATTGTATGTTTTGTTTCATTTTTTAAGATTCTGCACTCAACCTGATCTCCCCAGCTTCTACCTAAATAGTTCATTTCCAGGCTTCTGATATGTCTAAATTTTTCAGACAGACTTGGGAAAAGGGGTGAAGCGGAAAACACAGAAATGCATTAGCATTCAGGACTGAGAAGCAAGCCCCTCAGGAAAGAAGGTTTCCAAAGAATATAAATAACTTGGCTAAAACCTTAGTCACCAGCAAAGAGAAAGCAAAGTGTTTATCATAAGCCATCTATCCTTACCCATTTACTCAATCCTAGTTAGGTTTAAATCATTATATATATACACATATATATGTATATAATATATGTGTATGTATATGCATATGTATATGAATATGTATATGTATGTATACATACATATCATATATACAGTGACAGTATCATATATACACATATATACATACACATACAAAGATCGTGTATGTATATATACACATATATGTATATATATGTATATGTATGTATGTGTATATATACATATATGTATATGTATACACATACATGCATGCATATATATGTATATGTATACACATACATACATATGTATGTATATGTATATGTGTGTGTGTGTGTATATATATATATATATATATATATATATACACGATCTTTTCACTAAAACCTAAGGCACCTAGACCAAGACAGTACCAGTTTGATATCTTCATGACAAACAAAACTCAACATGGGAGAGACACCTTCGCACCTCTACAGGGAGGGGAGCTGAGTATAGGTGAGGGCCCATGTCCCACTGAAGGTTCCATATAGCATGGTCCTGCTGGGACCATGCTATGTAAAGGAAAAGCCTTAACATAGCAACTAAAAAGATGTATTTGTGAGATCACAGGAGTCATCCTTATAGATGCCCAGAAATGTATAGAAGGGATACAAGGGGTAATGGGAATAATGAAATAGTAGATAGCAAAAAATCCAGAAAAAAAACCCACATAATTTACTGTAATTAATATAAGCACATTTTTACCCTTAAGCTGATGTAGTCCAGGGAAATACAAATTTCATGTACATACAGTTTACTTTCACTTAACAAAGAAAGTACTCAATTGGAATAAATTGGTCTCCTCCCAAACCTACCTGAGTAATCCCTATGGATGTCTTTTTATACTTTATATAGTTAGTCAAATATAGCTTTTGCTAACGACAGGTTTTTATGTCAGCATGTAAATACTTGTAAATAAAAACTACAGAATATAATTTCATGTATACAGCAATTCACTGACTGCCAGCAGTGAATTAAATGCAGCATATAACATTCCATCAACTTCCCAATAGATGTGATCTTTTACCTCTGAGCAATCTATCTATAACATAGACTCCAACATGTAAAATAAAAGTTCTTCATGAAAGAACCTCCAGGTCTTACTTGCAACACTTTCCAATTTGTCCTGTGATTTTACCTAACTATCTAATAAATTCCTTCTTCCTAAATGGGAATTTCCATGGCCACCTTTGGTCATTATTTTCACATCTGAACTGCACTCAATAATATTCTTTAAAAATCAGTCCCTTCTTTGTTCTATTTCATGCCCTCTTGCTTTTGAACTATTATATCCTTGAAGAGTTTCCTTTTATATACCTTTTCTATCTTCCAAACTTTATCTGCATTCGTCATGTTCACCTTTCATTTCCCTCTCAAGAATGAGCACTGACCTCATTTTTTTAGTCTCAACAAGGATCTGTGACCTAAAGATCTTTTATCATCGTGGCTGTCTTTATTGATGCTTCATTATCATTCTTCTCATATAAGGTTCAGAATCATGCACAAAGCTCCAAGTGGGGTGGATTCCCAGTTCTTTGAAATGCTTTTATAATGATGCGAACCTGTGTTCCATTAGCCTTCCTGATTATTAAAAGGCTCCTGCTCTCATTTTGTTTCTTCTCACCTATAAATCTTGTTACTAATACAAATACACTCTTTAAAAATGTTTTATATATATATATATATATATATATATATATATATATATATATATTTGGAAGCCTTGGCCTAATTCTTTTCTCCATTTTTCTAAAATTTCCAATGTGGTTTCTAATATGACAGACAAGCTCTGTTTAGTGACAGTATCATAGCCAATGAGGTTTATCCAAGGCACAATTACTGCTAATTGAAAACTTCTCTGATATGACATACAACAAGCACAATGACAAACATTTTCTTTAGTACAAAAATCAATACAGTAGTTACGTTTTGCTAATTAAATCAATTTACATAAATGTTCTATCTCACCAAAATACCACTTAATGATTTTCTACATGGTATCTGTCACAAAAGGAAAGGAAGCTGGGCAAAATAAGATGAATGGAAAGAGTAGTATAGAATTATTCCTACTCCTGGAAGAGGGACCCAAGAACCTATATTATTGATTGTGTACTAGTTGAGTCAGCTCTATATGAAGAACATATTTTGTGACTTTTTTTTTACATTATTTGAAAGTATTCACCAAGCACACAAAAATACAAAACTTGCAACTAAACAATAACCTAAAAATTCAGAGAACTTATACTTTTTTATCAGCTTTGGTTTCTGAGACTTTGACCTCATTTTGGTTTTGCTTTTATTTTACAATTCTGAAAATCAGGTAGTGAAAAAGTTCCCAAGCACAAATTGTTCAAGGTCACATACAAGTTGATTATGCAACCAGAATCAGAAGTCATGGCCATCATGTTCACACTGCAGATAATCTTTTGCCTTATTACCTTAGAACACTCCACAGTTTTGCTTTCCCTGTTTCACATTCCAGGAAAAATGACAATTAGTGAACTCTGAGATGTGCCATCTTCTTTTTCCTTCTTCACCAATTTCCCTGAAACTAACATGCTCAAACTTAATCTATCACATCCACATCTTATCTGCAGTGTCCAGAACAGAGAAAAAGAAATCCTTAGGCACTGTCCCAGAAAACAGAAATAGGCCACCAGTTTATGTAAAATAGGAGCAAATCAACAAATGGTCAAAACAATTCATCTTCCTACTTGCTTTCATATACACACACACACACACACATATATATATATGAAGTATATATATATATATATACTTCTCACAAACTGTTTATCTAAGAAAGTTCCTACAGAGAGATACCTCTGTTCAGCATAACCCACATCTGACATTCTGGGGAACTTTCTGCTAGATTGGAAAGAATTGGAAGCAGGAGGGCATGTCTTATTCATATTTTTTACCTCTGCATGTAGCAAAATACTTACCACATAATCGGGACTCAAAAATGTTGAATCTGGGGTGCCTGGGTGGCTCAGTCAGTTAAGCATCCAACTCTTGGTTTCAGCTCAGGTCATGATCTCATGGTTTGTGAGTCCCACATCACGCTCTGTGCTGACAGTGTGAAGCCTGGTTGGGATTCTCTCTCTCACTCTCTCTCTCTGCCCCTCCCACATGTCCTCTCTCTCTCTCTCTCTCTCTCAAAATAAATAAATGAACTTATAAAAATAATAATTAAAAACGCTTAAATAAAAAATGTTGAATAAATAAAATACAATGTGAGCATGCTACAGTCCACTTCTAGATCATACTTGCATTTGAGATCTCACTGCCAAATTATTATAAATTATACCAAATATAGGTAATGAAATAACTTTAGATGATTTCTCATTTCTCTCCTCAGTTTACTATCATGTTTTATCATTAAGGTTTTGATCACCTGGGAGACAGTGAATGCCAGAGAAACATGAGCTAAATTATGCAGTCCTGTGGTTAAAAGTGCTGACTCTGGAGCCAGGTTGTCTGGATTCAAATTCCTGCTCTACCACATACCAGCTGTTGATGGTACACAACTTAATTAATGATTCCATGTCTCAGTTAATCCATCTGTTATAACACCACCTACTTGATCAAGTCGTATAAGTATTAAATGAGCTAATATTTGTAAACCTCTTAAAATAGTGTCTGGCACATAGTAAGGATTATAAAAGTGTTTTTAAAAAGTGGTCTTCTGAGATACTACCATCATTTAGTCAACTAAGAAGAATTTATTATTTGTTATAGGAAAAAAATGGCAGGCTAAATCTCTATGAAAATATTCCATGCTAGATGTAATATTTTAATTGGTAGAGCCTATCAAGAACTGAGAATAATTGATTGCATGATGATGGGTATAAGTCATGAAACTAAACTTGTCTTCTCTACCCACCTCTCCCTGTTTATACTCACACAAAAATTTTAGAGTAACATTTCCTCCTAAAATCTGGAAATGTGCTTTAAAGCACATTGTTTCTCCTTGCCAAATGGAGGAGGCTTTGGCCTCTGGCAATACAAAGAACAAGATATCCTGAAAAATCCTTTCAGACAAAACACCGATGTGAGCTGACTTGCAATAAAGATTCTTTTAAGTAAATAGCTAAAAATACAAAAAGTGAAAGAAGTCCTCAGAGGCCACAGAATGAAGAAAAAGCAAGAATCAGTGTGATAAATTGGTACTCAAATGACTCCTGTCCTAAAGGCATGTCCTGACTCCTGGAACCTAGAGCCTTCCATCTTAAGGCTACACTGGATGGATTAGACAGAAACTTGCCAGAAGATAGCAACACTTATTATAAAGCTAGAGCAAGTATGACTGTTTAGTAATGCTTCAGGGATAGAAAAACAGATCAATGGAACAAAAAAGAGTGTCCAGAAATAACACATGCATACATGAATATGTAACACATGACAGGAATGAATACAAACTAGGGGAAAGGAGGTGTTATTACAAATTGTAAATAAACGATCTAGGGTAATTGGGTATCTTCATTGTGTGTGTGTGTGTGTGTGTGTGTGTGTGTGTGTGTGTGTGTTAACAACAGTTCTTTTTAGATTAATATCTAAATTCAAGTTAGTTAACATACACTGTAATACTGGTTTCAGGAGAAGGACCCAGTGACTCATCATTTACATATAACACCCAGTGCTCATCCCAACAAGTGCATTCCTTAATTCCATCACCCATTTAGGTCATCCTTCTACCCATCTCCCCTCCAGCAACCCCGGTTTATTCTCTTTATTTAAGAGTCTCTTATGGTTTGCCTCCCTCTGTGTTTTTATCTTATTTTTCCTTCCCTTCTCCTATGTCTCCTGCCACAGAATAATGTCATTTCAGTGTAAATTAAAGACCTATGAGAAGAGCAAACCATAAAGCTTTCAGAAGATCATACAGGAAAATACCGTCAAGATTTCAGGAGAGGGAGAGATATTTGATATATAAAGATTACTGATACAAAGAAAAATGATAAATTTAATTACATTAAAGTTAACTTTTCATCAAAAAACACCTTAGAAAGAGAAGGAGTGAGCAATAAAATAGAAAAAGACATTTGTGACACGTGTAATTGACATAGGACCGGTGCAGAGAAGACATAGACAACTGCTACCATTTGCACACCTCCAAGACTGCCAAAAATAATAGAAGTCAAACAGTATCAAGTATTGGTGGGGATGGAAAGCAAAGAAAATTCTCATGTATTGCTGATAGGAGTATAAATAGTAAAGCCATGTTAGAAAACAGTTTGGTATTAGCTAGGAAAGTGATGATGCACATAGTGTGAGTAAAGGAAAATTGGAATCTTAAAAATCTTTTTGTATTCAAAAGAAGGTATAAAAGGGGGGAAATCATACAAAAAGGACAGAATAAAAACTGTAAAATAAGGAGGAATTAAATCCAAATATGTCATAAATTACACTATGTATAAAATTCAAATTTAAATGTTCAAATTTACCAATAAAGAAATACTATTCTGTTGGATTTATAGAAAGTGTTCCATTGTATGCTATTTACTAGACACATCTACATGATTAATAGAAAGCTACAAAGTTTTTATTAATAAAAAACATGCCCCAGGTAAAGATCACTCAAAGGAAATCTGGTATAGCTATATTAATAACAGACAAAAATAGATGTGAAGGCAAAAAGAATGATCAGGATTCACTATAATGACAAAATCTTTTATTTAAAAGGACCATCTATTATTTCCAAATATGTATCCTCCTAAGAACACAATTCTTTATGGCAGACAAGCCAGCTATTCACCAATCATGGGAATGAAGTTGGATTATATCTCCCAGTTTCCCCTTTGTTAAGTAAGGCCATTTGCCTAGATCTCATCAGTGGAATATGAGCACTCCATTTCATACCGTGTGTGTGTGTGTGTGTGTGATCATTTATGTAGTAATTCACATTTATTCAATGATGACTTTGATTATTTAGAGATCCTTAGATATTAAGACAAAGTCCTAATTCTCAAGGAATTTCAAGATTCTGATGACACACATATAGAAAAAGCATGTATATGCAGTAATAATTGCTATAACATATTGGAAATATGTACAAAGTACCACCAGAACCAAAAGAAAGGAGTGTTCAGTTTACTGGGGAAGTCAGCCATTGCGTCACATCACAGAGGAATCGACAATGAGCTGATTAATGAAAGCAGATAAAATGAAGAGATACAACACAAAGGCATGAGGGTCTATGGCTCGTTTAGAGAAAAGCAAGCAATTCGATAAGACCAAAACACATGACCCATGTGGAGAAATGATCCAACCTAGGACCATGGCAAACAGTACAGAGAGGAGAATATTCCAGTGGTACTAAAGAAATACATAGAGGGGCGCCTGGGTGGCGCAGTCGGTTAAGCGTCCGACTTCAGCCAGGTCACGATCTCGCGGTCCGTGAGTTCGAGCCCCGCGTCAGGCTCTGGGCTGATGGCTCGGAGCCTGGAGGCTGTTTCCGATTCTGTGTCTCCCTCTCTCTCTGCCCCTCCCCCGTTCATGCTCTCTCTCTGTCCCAAAAATAAATAAAAAACGTTAAAAAAAAAAAAAAAAGAAATACATAGAAATGAATGACTTACTGAGAAGTAGGAAGAAGGGGGCATGCAGGATCACGCACAGGTGGACTGCAGTGGCATTACCTGAAAAGGAGATCAGAAAAGCAGGTTATGAAGCAGTTGTGTTTGAATCTGAGAAGAATGCTTCAACTGAAGGTCATTTGTGTGTACCCGGGACAGTGGGCTCATATAAATTTGCCTGGAGATTATTTAAAGTAAAATATGAGAGCATGAAGGATGGTATAGTTTTACCCCCAGATGCTTAGCAACCTGATGCTAAGTACCAGGAGAATCTGAGAGTCTAAGTGAGAAGGTGACCAACATTCTAATTATTTGTAAAATTTCTCCTCAGAAAACTAGTGGGCAGTCTAGAGTGGTGAAGCATTTCTAAATCTTTGCTACCAGAGTCTCTGGAGACATGTTAATCTCTTCTCATAGAACCATCTGGGCCAGGGAAAAAGAAATAAGAAAATGCATTTTCTAATTTAATTTTTATTTAAGACCCAGTATAGCAGAACTGTCTATTATATGTAGAATATTGATTGTGCTTGGGCTCAATCCTTTGTGGAATCTTCCAAATCAAGCCAGGGAGATGTCCTTGCCAAGTTCACCCCCACTTCAGTCCCTCTTATGGCCCATGATATTCTCCTCAGGGTAAAGTGCCAGAACCGTTTTGCATGGAAAGGAAAACAAAACTAACCTATGAAGGAGCTCAAACAGCTCTGTCACCCAAGTGAGCTGAGGCAGGCCTCAGTCTAACTTTTAATGGTTCTGATGTCAGAAGAGGAAACTGAAGGAAGCCCCCTGACGGCTTCTGGGAGCAGTGAACAACCAGATGAAGGGACCTGCTAAACCCCATGAGCTGCCTGCCTTCTCACTGTCTTTGGAGGTGATCGGTAAGTGTCCCTCAGATTCCAACTGCAGCTTTTATGTTATCAGCTTTCAGACTTTATTTGAACATTTCTTTTTTTGGACTGGGTCCAGAAACTGGACTGAGTCAGATTGGGTCTGACTTGGAAAGAAGATTGGGTCTGGGGTTAGACTAGGTCTGACTTAAGCTGGAGTGGGTCTAGTGTTGGGCCTCAGGTGAATAAAAACAAAAGTTTAAGGCTGAATAAGCAGGTTAATCTTACCAAAGATATAATAATCTTGAATTACAGGGACCACAGTAGAGAAATTTTAACCTAGATAAGCTTATCCATTTATAAGATGACCTAGAGAAAAAGCGGTCTCAGCCAAGCACTCACCATAAAAGGTAGAGGGGAAATTACTTTTCCTCCTCTATAGTTTCTGTTGACCAGAATGAGACCTGCTGGGGCACCTCACTTGCTCTAGATCCTGCAGACAGGATCCTGGGAAAACTGGCAGAAGCCAGAAAGGGGTGAGAATTCTTACCCAAGTTAGCTCTCCTAGATCTCTGTCTGTAGTGCCTCGTTGAGAGAGGAAAGTAAAAAATTTTACATTGTTCCTTTCCAAATTCACACTGACAGGCAGAAAAAAACATTAATAAGAATTTGATCTGGGGCGCCTGGGTGGCTCAGTCGGTTAAGCGCCCGACTTCAGCTCAGGTCACGATCTCGCGGTCCGTGAGTTCGAGCCCCGCGTCGGGCTCTGGGCTGATGGCTCAGAGCCTGGAGCCTGCTTCCGATTCTGTGTCTCCCTCTCTCTGCCCCTCCTCCATTCATGCTCTGTCTCTCTCTGTCTCAAAAATAAATAAAACATTAAAAAAAATTAAAAAAAAAAGAATTTGATCTTTGAATTGTGACTTGTGAACTTGTTTTCAGGTACCCATTGGTTGTTGATCCTTACTCTCCCAGGGACAGCCATTACCTTCTTGTTTGTCTCATTTTGTGTCCTAAGAACTTGGCTTGGCAGCCGTCAGGTTGGGGTCCCAAAATAAGGACAAACAGAAATGCAGGTTGTACCTGATTTGGCTGGACAGAAATGTGGGTTGTACTTCATTTGCAGCTAGTGTCCTACCACCATTGCCAGCTCTCAGGTCAATTGTCTAAGTTTGTCTTTCTTTGGTTATCTTTGGGAGTGGCTCTGGTTCTTAGGAGGACAGTGTCTTTTGCACCCTCTTTGGGGATGCCTCTTGAGTCCAAGGGGTTGCTCAGAGCTGCAAGGAATATTTACTGTTGTTAGCTGTAGCCTGACAAGATATTTGAAAACAATATTTGTGTTTTTAAGTAACTCTTATGGTGAGAAGCTGGCCAAATTGGAAGCTGACATTCAGAGACTGATAGGAATTTATTTTAGACCTTCTCCTCTAAGCTAAAATGAAACTATGTACCCAGAAGGAAACATTCTGAAATCTTTGTGGAATGATTTGCTAAAACATTCCAAGACACACAACTCAAAATCTAGAATATAAGGAACTTTTTATTTACATCTTAGTTGAAGATCTTCTCCATAATATAAAGAAACATATTGAGGATAATATAGTTGGATGGGGTGGGTCAGCCTCTTGATATCCTTCAGTTTGCAATCCAGTCCTCTGAGGAACCAAAAACAACTGTACTTGTCTTACAAATCTAGTCTTTATAGGAACAGAAATGTGACTCTAGAAACAACTCAAAGCCCACCTATCCTATTTACCAATCCCAAACCTCCCCTACTCATCTCAAAAGGCCCAAAGATATTGTAAAAAAAAAAAAAAAGACTTAGGGAACAGAATTTATCTTGGGGGAACTTGCATTCTTTCTCTATGCTTTTTGAGATGCAAGTATTCTACCTGGTTTTCTCTAGGAACCAAGGTAATTCTTATCAGAAGGAGAAAAAAGAAAAAAGAAAAGGAAAAGTTATTTTGATTACTATCTTGCACAAATATTAGTAAAAATCTTTAGCCATCTGTCATCTGAGAGGGTAACTTTAATTTATTCCATCTGCCAGAAGCACAATTTGGGTCCAACTGTTCTTTTACAGACAAAAATATTACATTGTTGGAGATGTCTCATGGCTAAAATTTTAAAATAAAAGCTATAAGGTATCTGTTTGCATTTGTCTATATGTTTATGTATGTCTATGTGTACATGTTATAAACATGTGATATTTTTTCTACCTCCAGATGGCATTGTCCACATTAATTTGTAAAGACCTCTGTTGACTTGTCTTAAATACAAACAAGTATTTATATAAATCAAGTATATTCTCAGAAATACAGTAATTAACCCAAATAGTTTCCAACTCCATTTGATTGAGGATAATTTTCAGTAAAAAAAATTTTTAAGGAGAGTTTACCTTTTTTAGTTTAATTTTGAAAAAACATGCTATCAGCATTAAATATAAATTTATTCTACCTAGATTTACTAAAAATCAAATAAGCCTGTTATCTCTGTTGCAGACTTTGTTAACAAAAGAGATAATTAAGATAATGGTTAGTTATTTAATGTCTCATAAAATTTTCATGACTAATCGAAACATAATTGTTAAGAACAGGTGAATTAAATAGATGTAATTAAGATAAAAGTTTATAAATGAACTTTCCAATAAGAATTATGCTTTATGGTATATCTACTCAAAAACAGTTTCCATAATCTTTTCAGTAACTTGAAACTTTAAAGTTATACTGAGAAAATTTAGATGATGGATAGTCATTGAATATCTAGTTCATTTCCAAATAAGATGAAATACTGAAACATTAATTATTAAACACAGATTTATCTACTTTTGGCTTCTTATTACAAAAGAGCTAAAGATACTTGGGTCAATCAGTTAACATGCCTTGTGCTATTTTGAAAAATTTACTATGAGGAAGAAGTCTAGAAATTATGAAATGTATTTATAAATTTGCCAATCCAGAAAATCCCAGTGCAACTGACAATCCACAATTGCTCACTTCTTAGTTTTCACTAGGAATAAAGGATTCGAAGGGTAAGGAATTCTAATTAATATATGTAATTAAAACTACTTGGAAATAACAAAAGTGAAAGGAAAAAAATGTATCTGAAAAGTAGGTAAGGAAAGTAAAATGAATTATTGTTCCAGTATGAGAAAAAAGAAGAAAAAAATACAATAAATCTGAATGCATATAAATAGTTGTAGAAGTTTTGTTGGGAAAAAAATTTTAGTGTAGTCAAGCTAGTCAAGATTAGAATGGATGTATTTAAGATTTTAAAATGAATTTTAATATCAAAAGCACACTGGTGCAAAATTAGAATTTGGTTTTCTCTCTGTTAGAAGGACAAAGTTTTCTGCTGATAAAGAAATAGCTGCCCAACAAAACTCCCAGATTCTCTGGCCAAAGTTGTTTATGATAATAGGATAGCCCTTAATTATCTTTCAGGTAAACAAGATGTCTGCGCTATGGCCAACAGCATTTGCTGCACTTAAATTAACATTTCTGCGAAATTGAGACTCAGCTACATAAGATCACTGAACAAGTCAGTTGGCTTAAGGAAGGGACTTCCTCAAAAGTCTGATTGAATTGGGTCTGAGTGCTTTGGGTCATGGGGACCACGGCTGTAAAGTGCACTCCATACATCAAGAATGATCCTGCTCATAATAATCATAGTAGTCTCCCTGGTGCACTGTAGTCTCTCAAAAGTTTTAAATGCATGTTCACAGCTGCTAACCACCAAGCAAATGACCTCTCTAAGAATAGAACATCATAAAAGGAACAAACAGAATGACCAACTTAAAGAATGTGAACCCAACATTGTGACCTGTAAATAACACACAGAGGTTTAGCAAAACCTGCAAGAACTCCAGAGTGGTACCTGAGAATAGCACTAATGCCTTACATTTTCTATCAAATTTCTCAATTAGACTAAGGGTCTGATCAAAAGCAGGGAATTGTTAAAAAAACAAAAAAACAACAAAACAAAAAACAAAAAAAAACAGGCCCATGATAGATTTGTTTATGCTAAGCTCCACATTACCATACTAAGATTTAACTTACCATTTTGGGTCTTCCAGAAATGGAATTTTAAAACAGTCAATCAGGAAATCACCTGATCAGGGTGCCCAGGGTGGCTCAGTCAGTTAAGCATCTGACTTCAGCTCGGGTCATGATCTCACCATTCATGAGCTCATGCCCCTCATCAAGTGTACTCCAGCCCTGCTTCCAGTGAGCTGGAGACTCACTTCAGATGAGCCCTGCTTCTCTCTCTCTCTCTCTCTCTCTCTCTCTATCTCTCTCTCTCTCTCTTTTCATTACTCTCTGTCTGCCCCTTGTAGGATTCTTTCTCTCTCTCTCTCTCTCTGTGCCCCTCACTCACTTGTGTGCGTTCTCTCTCTCTCTCTCTCTCTCTCTCTCTCTCGATTTCTCAAGGAAAAGAAAGAAAAAGAGGAAATCACCTGATTAGCACTAGTTATGTAATCTGCCTGATAGACCCTTGCCATCCCCTGAAGGAAAAGTAATCTTAGAATAATCAACCTGCTTTTTTGTCTAGTATAGCTTCCTCATTCCTGCTCTCTTCTGCCTACAAGTCTTTCAGTTTGTAGAGCTCCTCGGAGTTTCCTTCTATTGGCTAGATTGGATGCTGCCTGATTCAAATCAATTTTTGCTCAAATAAACGCTTAAAAATTTTAATATGCCTCAGTTTATCTTTTAACAGAAACACAGACACCACAACCATCAGCAGCAGTCTGGAGCTTTGAGTTTGTAGTGACTTCATTCTCCTATTTCTATCCACAGCTCTTTGTGGGAGGCACCTACTCCATGGCAAGGGGTGGTAATGGTATCCTCCTTGTCAATAGTCCCAAGGCGGTTCCCTGCCACTAGTTAATGTTCTCTCTACTTTCCCCATTGCATATGCCTTCTGTTTCCTACTCAGGTCTTGACCAATAGAAATTGCACTTCATCTAAGAGAATGAAAACAAACCCGAGCTAGTTCTCCATCCATGAATAGGTATGGTTTGTTTTTTGATTAGCCAATATATAGAAAGAACTCAAACTTCGGACTCCAAGAGGATGAGACATAGAATAGGCATGTTTTGATGAATGTACAAGTAAAATGAGTTTCCTAAGTGCCCACAGTGGTGAACATGGAGCAGCTGGGGATAGCAGGAAGAGCAGCAGCTGGGAAAAGGGACTTCCCAAAAGTAAATGGGAAAGTAGAGAACCATCTCTTTTGATTTCCACAGGATACCAAAGAGAGGAATTACTCTACCACTCGGCAGTTTTGCCTGGGGCTCACATTATTTATCCCTAATACCTCCCTAATTTTTTTTATTTTATTTACTTTTATTTTGAGATAGAAAGAGAGATGGGGGGAGGGGCAGAGAGAGAGGAAGAGAGAGAATCCCAAGCAGGCTTCACACTCAGTGTGGTGCCCAGTGGGGCTCGATTCCACCACCATGAGATCATGACCTGAGCCAAAATCAAAAGATAGACACTTAACCAACTGAGCCACCCAGGTGCCCCTAGCCCCTAATTTTTTAATTCAGTATCCATTGACTTCAACTAGCAAAAACTATTGCTCTTTTTAAACCTATTTTTCTTAAACTAAGAGCTTCATACCTTGTTTATTTTATTATATGTATTTCATTCAAATAAAATTCACATTCTCCTAGTGAGAGTTTCCCAGATTAATATGCCTACATATAAAAGTAAACTAAGATGCAGGTATAGATCAGCTATTAGACTTTCTGATAACACTATTGTTTTTCAACTTGCATCTCATGCCACCTAGTGTTATAATTTGGTGTTACAACTTGACACTACCAACATTCATGATTTCAACTCTGAAAAAGATAACTTCAAATTTGGGGTTTCCTAATTAAATAATGAGTCTAAGGAAATTTCACACATTATACCATCTTGTAGTAAAGTCTTCCACAGAATGGTATTGGATGAAGGCCTGAGTTTTTTTAGAATTAAAGCTACTCAAAAATAAATACTAAAATAAAAACATTTGTCATATGATTCTACCTCCTTTCTTCACTTCAGGTAAGACCAAGAGCCATTTAAGTAAATTGAAATCAAATCTGTTTGAAAATTAGCATTGCAAAAGTATTTGACCTACTTCTATCACAATTTTCTTATAATAGTGAAGAATTCTCCAAGTTTCCTGTCAACTGTCATCAGCCCTTTTTAATGTCATAAATTACAAAAAATGCTAAATCTAATTATTTAAGTCAGAGATATAGAATAAAAGCAAAATCCCACTTTTTAGTTTTCTATCTACAACAACAGTTTTTGAAATTCAACAAATATTTATTTTGTGCAAAGAACTGTTCTAGCTTTATGAATTAATGGGGAAAACAGAAAAAAAATCTCTGCTTTTATGTTATTAATTATATTCTCCAATACTCTTAGAATTATAGACTTGTATAGTTGGAAGATATCTTAGAAATTAGTTAATCCAATCTAGTTGTTTCATTTGTAATTCTTTACTTACAAAGAGGAAAACACAAATACAACTGGTAAAAACAGAAATGCACAAAAGCCTATCTTTGAACATTCACAATACTCTGAGTTTATAGCAAAGTTTTACTTCTAACCATATCTGGTCCTTGTTATACATGAATAAACCCTGGGTGTAGACTCCAAGCCACTGATTTCCAATTCCCATCCCTGCCTTATACTGGTCCCATCCATACTGGACTCCTGCCTACCACCATCCTATGCTCTTCCCAATGAGTCTATATACTTTTCTAATTTGTCCTTAGCACAAGGGTATTATACTGAAAATCAGCCTGCTTGAGTAGGGCCCTGATGCTCCAATGATTCCTTCTAGTCCTCCCTTAGCTGTGGGGTCAATTCTGCTTCATATTTGCCTTATGTGGACTTCCTGATGAGACTAGAAAGAATTCCTGCAAGTCTACCTGAGTTTGAATAATACTCTGCTACTGAATTCATTTACCAGATCCTGGTAGTGACACTTCAGAAACCATACTGGGCCTTGAGTTTTTCTCATCAGAATCAGCCATTGCAGTTATGGCAAAAACTTCTACCCCATTTAATTTTCCAATGGCTTTGCAGTGTAATTAGGTTCATTTGTATTTTGAGATTTGAAAGTTATCAGCATACAGATGATAATAGAAGTTAAAACAGTGGACAGAATAGCCCAGGGATACAATGTAAAGAATAGGAAGAGAAAATGCTCAGTGTCTCTTTGAGAGCCCATCCTTCTCCCAATTTCAGGCCATGTGGTTTAGAAAGAGATATGACCAAAATGCAAATTTCAGGACTGAGTATGTGATCCAGGCCTGGTAATTCCAAGTCCTCCCTTCCCTTGGCCATAGTGATTGATTCAGGAATGATCACAGAACTCAAGCAAGGCCAGTAAAGTATACCTTAGACAGCTATAAAGTTACCCAAAAATTGGCATTCTTTTTCCCCCAGGATCAATATCTATAATGATAATGTAAGTCTAAAGTTGCCAGTGGTCAACTTTGTCATTATATGGGACCAAAGAATGGAGGAATATAGAGCAGATTCTAATGACAATATTAGAGCCTATGAATCATGCCCACTGTTACATTCTTCTTATTGCTTAGGTTGGTCTGAGTTGGGTTTTGGTTCCTAATAACTGATTATAGAACCTCAAGAAGCATCTATTTTTTTGTTGTTGTTATTGTATATGAAAAACAAGAACGCATGAAATAAATAACATATGATAGCCAAATATATAGAAAGAGAAACAAAGAAGCTAAAGAAAGTCACAAAAAATAAGACAGGATATGAAGTATAGGATGGATCAATAGAGTCAAATGTCAAAGAAAAGTCACGTGGTCATAAGTATGAAGGTGAAGAAAAATTATGGGATTTGGATAATGAGAAGATAACAGATTACTTCTGAGACAAAGGAGCTATGGAGATGAGATGGTAGGAAAGAGGGCCAAAAGAAAGATTAAGAAAGCTTAAATTTGGACAATGGTTTGGAGCCCTCTTTCTCTGCTAGAAGAGGAAAAGAAAGTTTAAATAAGAATTAAATACAATTAGAGGTTTAAAAAAACACAGAGAATGTGAGGAAATTTATACTTAAGAAGGACTGTATTTTCAATGGACAAATCAGAAAATATTCTACTAAGCAACATGTTGGATTTGAAGGAATCCACAAATATAAAGGTTTGAAGCATTGGTCGTGGGTAGTGAAAGAGGGAATAAAAGGGAAAGTCATTAGAGATGATGAAAAGAACATAATTGCATGTCCTTAAATCCAATAGAAATATTCTAATGAACCAAAACCCATTGCAGCAAAATCTAATTTCTTGCTATAAAAATAAAAAGGGAGGGGTGCCTGGGTGGCTCAGTCAGTTAAGTGTCTGACTTGATTTCAGCTCAGGTCATGATCTCCCAATTAGTGGAATCAAGCTTGCTTGGGATTCTCTCTTTCCCTCTCTTTGCCCCCCATCCCGTTCATTCTCTCTGTCTCTCTTTCTCTCCTCTCTCTTTCTCTCAAAATAAATAAACATTAAAAAAAAAACAGGAAGAGCAGGCTATGAAGACATAGAACAGTTGAGCATACAAACATGAGAAGAATCACTATTAAAAAATAATTAGCACAAAATGCATCCATATCTATTCAAACACTTGGTATAAAGAACCTACAAGATGCTAAGTACTGTTTGAGGCAACAGGGATTCAACAGAAAATCAACTGGAAACATCCATGCTCTTGTGGAGTTTTCATTCTAGCAGGAAAAAGAGACAACAAACACAAACAAAGCAACGTATAATATGATATCAAGTAGCAACAGTTTTGAAGTTCAATAAAGAAACCAAATCTATGTAAGAGGTTTGGAAAGGTTGTCAGGCCAAAAGAAAGCTGTAGTAACCATACTTATATCAGACAAACTAGATTTTAAAGCAAAGACTGTAACAAGAGATGAAGAAGGGCATTATATCATAATTAAGGGTCTATCCCTCAAGAAGATCTACCAATAGAAAACAGTTATGCCCCCAAAGCAAAAACACCCAAACATATAAATCAATTAATCACAAACATAAAGAAACTCATTGACAATAATAAAATAATAGGAGGGGACTTTAACACCCCACTCATAGCAATGGACAGATCATCTAAAAAGAAAATCAACAGGAAACAATGGCTTTGAATGTCACACTGGACCAGATAGATTTAACAGATAAATTCAGAACATTGAGCCTATCCTAAAGCAGCAGAATACACATTCTTTTTGAGTGCACATGCAACATTCTCCAGAATAGATCACATACTGGGTCACAAATCAGCCCTCAACAAGTACAAATATATTGAGATCATACCATGCATACTTTCAAACCACAACACTATAAAACATGAAGTCAACTACAAGAAAAATATTTTTAAAGACCACAAATACTTGGAGATTAAAGAACATCCTACTAAAGAATGAATGGGTTAAACATGAAATTAAAGAGGAAATTCAAAAGTACACAGAAGCAAATAAAAATGAAAACATGACAGTCTGAAACCTTTGCAATGCAGCAAAGGTAGTCCTAAGAGGGAAGTATATTGCAATATAGGCCTACCTGAAGAAGAAAGAAAAATCTCAAATACATAACCTAACCTTATACCTAAAGGAGCTGAAAAACAACAGCAAATAAAGCCTAAAGCCAGCAGAAAGGGGGAAATAATAAAGACTAGTGCAGAAATAAATGACATAAAAACAAACAAACAAAAAACCATGGTAGAACAGATCAACAAAACTAAGAACTGGTTCTGCAAAAGAATTAATAAAATTGATAAACCCCTAGCCTGACTCATTAAAAAGAAAAAAGAAAGGACCCAAATAAACCAACATGAACAAAAAGGAAGAGATCACAACCAACACCACAGAAATACAGACAATAATAAGAGAATATTATGAAAAATTATATGCCAACAAAAAGGGTAACCTGAAAGAAATGGATTAATTCCTAGTAACATACAAACTACCAAAACTGAAACAGGAAGAAATAGAAAATTTGAACAGACCCATAACCAGCAAAGAAACTGAATCAGTTACCAAAAATCTCCCAATAAACAAAAGTCTAGGGCCAGATGTCTTCCCAGGGGAATTCTACCAAACATTTAAAGAGTTAACACCTATTCTTTTGAAGCTGTTCCAAAAATAGAAATGGAAGGAAAACATCCAAACTTATTCTATGAGGCCAGCATTACCTTGATTCCAAAAGCAGAGAAAGACCCCACTAAAAAGGAAAATTATAGGCCAATATCTCTGATGAACATGGATGCAAAAATCTCAACAAGATACTAGCAAATAAAATTCAAGAGTAGATTAAAAGAATTATTCACCCTGATCAAGTGGGATTTATTCCTGGGATGCAGGGCTGGTTCAATATTCACAAATCAATCACTGTAATACACATTAATAAAAGGATAAGAATCATATGATCTTGTCAATAGATGCAGAAAAAGCATTTGATTAAACACAGCATCCATTCTGGATAAAAACCCTCAACAAAGTAGGGATAGATGGACTATTAGTTAACATCATAATGTCATATATGAAAGACCATATATGAAAAACTGAGGGCTTTCCCCCTAAGATCAGGAACAAGATAAGGATGTTCACTCTCACCATTACTATTTAACATAGTACTGAAAGTATTAGCCTCAGCAATCAGACAACACAAAGAAATAAAAGACATCCAAATAGACAAGGAAGAAGGCAAACTGTCACTATTTGCAGACAACATGATGCTCTATATAGAAAACCCAAAGACTCCACCAAAAAAATTGCTAGAACTAATACATGAATTCAGCAAAGTCACAGATATAAAAACATACAGAAATCTGTTGCATTTCTATATACCAATAATGAAGCAGCAGAAAAAATCAAGGAATAAACCCTATTTGCAATTGTACAAAAAACAGATATCTAGAAATAAACCTAACCATAGAGGTAAAAGATCTATACTCTGAAAACTATAGAACATTTAGGAAATAAATTGAAAAGGACACAAAGAAATGGAAAAGCATTACATGCTCATGGATTGGAAGAACAAACATTGTTAAAATGTGTGTACTACCCAAAGCAATCTACACATTTAATGCAATCCCCATCAAAATGCCACCAGCATTTTTCACAGAGCTAGAACAAATAATCCTAAAATATGTATGGAATCACAAAAGACTCCGAATAGCCAAAGCAATCCTGAAAAAGAAAAGCAAAACTGGAGGCATCATGATTCTGGACATCAAACTATACTACAAAGCTACAATCATCAAGATAGTATGTTATTGGCACAATAATAGACACGTAGATCAATGGAACAGAATAGAATATCCAGAAATTGACCCACAACTATATGGTCAACTAATCTTTGACACAGCAGGAAAGAATATCCAATGGAAAAAAGACAGTCCTTTCAACAAATGGTGCTGGGAAAACTGGATGGCAGCATGCAGAAGAATGAAACTGGACCACTTTCTTACACCATACAAAAAAATAAATTCAAAACGGTTGAAAGACCTAAATGTGAGACTGGAAACAATCAAAATCCTGGAGAAGAACACAGGCAGAAACGTCTTTGACCTTGGCCAGAGCAACTTCCTCCTAGACACATCACCAGAGGCAAAGGAAACAAAAGCAAAAATGAATGATAATGACTTCATCAAAATAAAAGCTTCTGCACAGCAAAGGAAACAATCAACAAAACTAAAAGACAGCCTACAAAATGGGAGGAGGTATTTGCAAATGACATATCTGATAAAGGGGTAGTATCCAAAATCTGTAAAGAACTTACTCAACTCAACACCCAAAAAACAAATAATCCAGTGAAGAAATGGGCAAAAGACATGAATAAACATTTTTTTTCTAAAGAAGACATCCAGATGGCTAACAAACACATGAAAAGATGCTCAACATCACTCATCATCAGTGAAATACAAATCAAAACCATGATGAGATACCACCTCATACCTGTCAAAATGGCTCAAATTAACAACACAAGAAACAACAGATGTTGGTGACAATGTGGAGAAAGGAACCCTCTTTCATTATTGGTAGGAATGCAAAATAATACAGCCACTCTGGAAAACAACATGGAGGCTCCTCAGAAAGTTAAAATTAGAACTACGCTATTACACTACTACGCTATTACACTACACTACAGCAATTACACTACTAGGTAGTGTACACAAAGGATACAAAAATACAGATTTAAAGAGGCACAAGCACCCCAATGTTTATAGCAGCATTATCAACAATAGCCAAACTATGGAGAGAGTCCAAATGCCCATCAATTGATGAAGGGATAAAGAAGATATGGTATATACATACAATAGAATATCACTTGACCATCAAAAATAATGAAACTTGCCATTTGCAACAACATGGATGGAACCAGAGTGTATTATGCTAAGGGAAATAAGTCAATCAGAGAAAGACAAATACCATATGATTTCATGCATATGTGCAATTTTGGAAACAAAACAGATGAACATATGAGGGGGCGGAAGAGAAAGAAAAACAAACCATGAGAGACTCTTACAGATAAAGAACAAACTAAGGGTTGATGGAGGGGAGATGGGTGGAGGATGGACTACCCAGGTGATGGGTATTAAGAAGAGCACTTGTTATAATGAGCACTGGGTGTTGTATGTAAGTGATGAATCACTGAATTCTACTGAAACCAATATTGCACCATGTGAAGATCTGGCTAATGTGCAGTCTATATAGAACAAACAGCAAATATGAAAGTCCAGAAATAGGGAGGGAATTGGCATGTTTGAGAAGTAGCCAAAAAGTCATGTGGCTGAATCAGCTTGTGAGTGAGGATTGATAGGAAAAGAGGCTGAAAAGGTAGCCAAAGTCCAGGTCATGAAGAGCCTTGTAGGTGAGAAGTGTGGCTTTTATTCTCTATATGATATGGAGGGTTCCAAATAGGAAAATGACATAGTACCACTTATGAGTCAAAAGGATTGAGCTGCTATATGTATGTGGAGGCAAAGAATGTATGGAAAATCTCTGTACCTTCTGTTCAGTTTTGCCACGAACCTAAAACTTTTAAAGAATAAAGTTTATTTTAAGAAATATGTTGCTGAGATGTAAAAACAGAGAATTAGCATCTTAAAACAAATAAACAAACAAAAACCAGGAATAGATTTTCCTGGCTACAGTGTGGAGCAAGGACATCAGTTAGGAGATTGCTACAGAAATTGAGTCAGAGGGATGCCTGGGTTGCTCAGTCAGTTAAGCATCTCACTCTTGTTTTGGCTCATGTCATGATCTCACAGTTTGCGAGTCCAAGCTCTGAATCAGGCTCTGCACTGACAGTGCGGATCCTGCTTGGGATTCTCTCTCTCTCTCTCTCTCTCTCTCTCTCTCTCTCTCTCTCTTTCTCTCTCAAAAATAAATAAACCTTTAAAAAAAAGAAATTGAGGCAGAGATGGAGGTTTAATACATAAATGTGAATCCACAGAATAAGCAGGAATGGGCTATATAAATTATTACCATATAGATGATACTTAAAACCACAGGACTGGATGAGAAAGTGTAGAGGGAGAGAAGGTCCAAGGACAGTGTTTGGGGTATCCCATTACCTAAGAAGAAACCCTCCAAGAAAAATGTACTTGAGAGTAACACAGGATTAAACAAAGATGGAGGGGAAGAGAGAATGCAAAAGGAATTTGAATAACTCTGAATCTTTTATTTTCAATTAGTAAGTCTCTAAAAAAACTAGCAGTTGACTTTATACACTATAGTAATCATATTATCACTAACAGAAAACCATTGGAAACTTGTCCATGACAACAGCTATAAAAGTTCAAATGAATTACATGGCAAGAAGTGATATATAATTGACATGTGCCAACTATGCCATTAACCACAGTTCTTTGCAGTTTCTTCTCTGTGTTTGTTTTAAAAGTCCTCTTTCACACCTCCAACTATTTAATCACCGTAGTATTGACAGGTGTTTATTAAAGATCATTATCACCAACATGAAAGCTTAAATGAATCCACTGCCCTTAAAAATAACGCATTCTTTGGGGCACCTGAGTGGCTCAGTCGGTTAACCGTCCAACTTTGGCTCAGGTCATGATCTCACAGTTTGTGAGTTTGAGCCCTGCGTTGGGCTCTGTGCTGACAGCTCAGAACCTGGAGCCAGCTTCAAATTCTGTGTCTCCCTCTGTCTGCCCCTCGGCTGCTTGCACTCTGTCTCTTGCATTGTCTCAAAAAAAAAAATAAATAAAATAAAACAAACATTAAAAAAATAATAATAATGCACTCTTCAAAATCATTTCATGGCATAAACAGATTAAGTAATCCCCTTCATATTTAGCTCTATTCACAATAGCCAAGAGGTGGAATCAACCCAAATGTCCATCGACAGATGAATGGATAAATAAAATATGGTGTATATATATATATACATACAACTGAATATTATGCAGCCTTAAAAAAAAGAAAATCCTGTCACATACTCCAAAATAGATAAACTTTGAGGGGGCATTATGCTAAACCAAATAAGCCAGTCACAAAAGAACAAACATTGTATGATCCCTCGTATAAAGTATCTAAAGTAGTCAAAATCATGGAAACAAAAAGTAAAAAGATGGGTGCCAAGTCTGTGAGGACAAAGGAGGAGAAATCAGAGTGCAGTGGGTATAGACTTTCAGATTTGCAAGATGAAAAAGTTCTAGAGATCTGTTGCACAGTAATGTGAATAAATATACCCAACACTACTAAACTGTATATTTAAAAATGGTTAAGATGGCTAATTTAATATTATGGTTTTTGCAACAATAAAAACTAATGATAATCCCCTATGAACTAGCATTGGTTCCTAGAATAAAGCAAGATCACTGATTTTCTTGCTTTCAACTCTGACAGGTGAATTTTTTTTATCCATTGGCCCTTGTATTAGTCTGATCAGGCTGCTGTAATAAAATATCATACACCAGGTGGCTTAAACAAACAAATTTATTTCTCATAATTCTGGAGGTAAGAAGTTTGAGATCAAAGTTCCAGGGGATTTGGTGCATGATGAGGTCTCTCTTTCTGGCTTGAAAATAGCCATCTTCTCACGAAGTTTTCACATGGCAGAGAGAGGGAGAGAATGAGATTTCTGGTGTCTCCTTTTATAAGGACACTAATCCAATTGGATCCAGGCCCCAACCTTATGACCTCATTTAACCCTAATTACTTCCTTACTCCAAACACAGGAGGTTAAAGGCTCAACATATGAATTTTGGGGAGACACAACCAGTATAGTAGCCCCATTGATTGATATATACAATTTTCTTATAGACATGTATTACAAGTTTAGTGCTTTGGGTATATGGTAGCAGAAGAAATATAATTCCTAGAGCTGAGGTTTTAAGTTTTCTGATACAAACACCAATAGAATATATCATACAATCACAGATACACTAATTTCTGACAGTAATTTTAATGTTATAAAGAACTGAAAATGCACCTGTTTGACTCTTTAGAAAACGAAGTACAAGTCAGTAGCCACAGGAAATAAGAAGACCATAGATAAATGATAAGGTAAATAAGCAAAAAAAAACTTTATTTCATTCAATAATGTTTTATCATTTTCCCTGTGGACTTCTACCTCTCTTTGATGAAAATGCTAATCTTTCCAATAAAACTGGGTTTTTTAAATTTTTTTTAACATTTATTTATTTTTAAGAGACAGAGAGAGACAGAGAGTGAGTGGGAGAGGGGCAGAGACAGAGGGAGACACAGAATCTGAAGCAGGCTCCAGGCTCTGAGCTGTCAGCACAGAGCCTGATGTGTTTCTTGAGCCCACAAACCGTGAGATGGTGACCCACGCCGAAGTCAGACACTTAACCAACTGAGCCACCCAGACGCTCCTCCAATAAAACTGTTTTTTAAAATGTTATATAATGAAGGGTGCCTGGGTGGCTCAGGAGGTTAAGCTTCTGACTTGATTTTGACTCAGATCATGATCTCACAGTTCATGAAACTGAGCCCGCTGACAGCATGGAACCTGCTTGGGATTCTTTCTCTCCCTCTTTCTGCCCCTCCCTGCATGTGCTCGCTCTCTCTCTCGCTCTCTCTCTCTCTCTCTCTCTTTCAAAATAAATCAATAAACATTTAAAAAATAAATAATAAAGTAAAATGTCATAATGAATGTTTATTTCACATTCATACTTTGAATTTTGAATTTTCTCTGGTTCATCCACTAAACTTTCAATAAAAAACAAAACAGACAGTGTATGAAGGAAAAGGGAGTTCACAAAACTTGACTATACAGTCTTGCTTTCAAACTTGCTTTCAGCAAAGATGTCTTCTTTACAACTGTTCGATTTCCACATCTAGCAGCATACCTAGTGCATTGTGGTACATTCTATCTATCTATCTATCTATCTATCTATCTATATCTATCTATCTACACACATATGTACGTGTATTTATTTATGATATCAATTAAGGAACAAAAAAATTAAGGAGATACTGATAACTGATTCATACTGAAAACTCACCAATTAGATAATCTATCTCTGTTCAAAATTGAAGTACAATATGACATCACAATTGTAGGAACATATTTTATGAAGTTGATACCTGTTGACTCTCATTTGCTTCTATACTATATTTTTGCTTTGTTCTAAAATGTGCCCATGACATACCAAAGTTGACTGACATGGTGGATTGGGGCTGAAAAACTTCAGGTGATAAGAGATTATTTACCAATCTGACAGTTTCCCAATGGTTCTGAGTGTTGAAATGTCATATGTTTCCAGGAAACTGATAGCATCTCAAGAATTAAAACACTAGGGGCGCCTTTGTGGCTCAGTTGGTTGGGTGTCTGACTCTTGATTTCATCTCAGGTCATGATCCCAGGGTAGTGAGATTGAGCCCTGCACCGGGCTCCTCACTGAGTGTGGAACCTGCTTACGATTCTCTCTTTCCCTATGCCCCTCTCCCCTGCTCATACTCTCCCTCTCTCTCTTTCTCTCTCTCTCTCTCTCTCTCTCTGTCAAAAATAAAATTAAAAAAATTTTTTAAGAATTAAAGTACTAATCTGTGACATTTGACCCTCAGTAACTCTGGTCCACCAATGCCAATATGCATCATAA
The DNA here is from genome assembly GCF_023721935.1 of Panthera uncia. Classification (NCBI taxonomy): domain Eukaryota; kingdom Metazoa; phylum Chordata; class Mammalia; order Carnivora; family Felidae; genus Panthera; species Panthera uncia. Next base: position 68,484,962 of record NC_064811.1, on the reverse strand, counting down.
TGCTTTGCTGAGCCCAGAATGTTCAAAGAAAACAATAGACTCTTCCATGCCCAGGTGCTTAGAAAACATAAATTGATCTACTTTGGAGTTTTAAGGTGCCCATTAGCATAATAAAGACCTTAAGAAATCCCAAATTAATTTTTGAAACTGTGTTTAATTTTCTTAACTCCTGTGATTCAGATTACCTGTTAGCAGCTCAGCGCCATTTGTTGCTCTCCTGTATAACAGGGATTGAAAGCCAAGGAACACCATTCCCTGGAATCTCTATAGTCTGCCAGGGAGAGACGCTCTTATGAGATTGACAAGGCAAAAGAGAGACAGAAGCAAGTGTCTTGCTCCATTATCAGTGTGGGCAGATAACATGAGCATTGAAGACATGAATCCCTAAGAGTTTCACTATAAATCACCCACTTCTCCTTAAGGATCTCATACAGTAGTAAAAGGAAATATAATAATAATAACTGAAAACATTTATGGATCTTTACTATGTATCATCATTTTCCAAAGGTTTTACAAGTTTAACCTCCACAACAACCCTTTGGAGTAGGTCCTATTATTCAGGTGATAGGTATTGATATTTATTATATTGGAAATTAAAACAGATTTTTATAAAATTTTCATTTGAAATTAAAAGTTTTAAGAAATTCATGTAAAAAATATAAACACAAATTACACATATGTGCAGAAATAATTATATTTTACAAACAAACAAACAAAAAAATGTAATGAGATGATGCATTCAGTCTGTTACAATATGCTATTGTGATTAAAGTATATGAAGAGAATCCTGCCTCACACAGATACATAGTTGATAAAGGGAGGAGTACTTTAATAGCCTTTTCAGACAATTATAGATACGTTCCCTTAATATTACCAGCAAAACTCAACCAAAGGTCATTTCTTGAAGGTTAGCTGCAATATGGAATCTGAAACCACATTCGTGAATTTTTTAATTTGGATACATTAAATTTCATTGGTTTGTCTTAAAGTTTGAATGGATATTTTTACACATACCTTATTTTGTAACATCATACATTGTGCACTTGGAAAGTATTGCTTTAATGAATTATACAGATCTTCCAAATGTTGACAAATTTCTTCCTAAAAAAAAACAAAAACAAAAAACATTTCTTAGTAAAGGTAATGATCTCATCAGAAATGTCTCTAAGTATTGGAAATCTGTCAACCTCAAAAGTTTTCCAAAACTCTAATTTTCATCCGAATGCTCAAATTTTGCCATTGACAACAAACACTGTCAGCTGTTTCTCTTGAAATCAAAGGCTCACTTTGTTTTTGATTAACAAATTTTACTTTATTTTTCCAGATTTATTAAAGTATAATATGGATTTAAAGTATACAACATAATGTTTTGATATACATATACATTGTGAAATCATTTTCTCAATCAAGCTAACTAACCTAATCATCACCTCACATAATTCCTTTTTTGTGTGTTTAGTGAGACCACTTGAAATTTACTCTTTTTGCAAATTTCAAGTATATAATGCATTATTATTAACTATAATCACCCTGCTTTACATTAGATTTCCAGAATCACTAGTTTCTGAGAACATGTCTATCAAGCACCTCATATGAGTAGCCACACTTTGCTTTTCTCTCAAGTAAAAATGGTGTTTTTCATTTTTTTTAAGTAACTAAGTCAGATTACCTCAGAATAAGTGCATTTCCTTTAAAAAATCATATTTTAGTGTACAGCAGAGTATTTATGCATACTTCCCATTTTGTCACAAAGAACAGTAAAAAGATGCATACTCTAGGGCTGAGATTTAACAATATTAAAAATTATTACCACTTCATCATGGTGAAAAAGGTAAATGACATTTCAGTGTTATTATGAAAATAGTTTTGACGTCATAGATTCCTGAAAAGATCTGGGAGATGCCCAGGATCCTGTGGACAACACTACGAGAACCACTGTTCTATTCTTCATGTGTGTTATAATTACACCTTCCTAAATGATTGTTTCCTCCTGGTTGATTGTTCTCTATCACCTATAGCACAGAACTCAAACTTCTGAGCAAGCTTTTAAAGGTTATATCTTTCTCCAGCATCTACTTTTCCAATGTTGTCTCCCCAAATCCTTCTACAGTCACCACATTCTACTCTAAAAGCAGGTCTGATCTATTCCCTGGATTTCCATTTTCCTGTCACTTTAATACTGAACACACTATTTGCTTATGTGAAACATTCCACCCCTTCCTTACTGGACACAAAGTCACAAGCAGCTGAATAGCACCTTCCTCAATAATGGGGCCTCTCTGATTGCTCCTACCCACAGTAATTTGCTCCCCTTGTACATTCATCATTTATTGTCTACATCATGCCTTCAGGACTTCCTGCACTGCCTTTGTTGAAGCTATCCTCTGTGATTCTTTTTCAAAAATTAGTCACACTTTCATGGGGTGATCCCTTGGCTCCCCAGTTCCCTCAGGGGTGTGATCATGTATAACAAATCTTTGTACCTAGCACAGTGGAAGATACACAGACCCCAAAATAGGTTTTGAATAAAAAGTTGTGGTTGCCCCAGCTAGTCTACTAAAAGTCAACTCCTGACAGTCTGCAAGACATAATTTGCTGTCTAATCATCAATGAATATCTTTTATGGAATGTCAAAATAGAAAGAAAAAGTGGATCATAAATTTCAGCCACAATTATTTATATTCTTAATGTGGTCCCTAGGACTACACTATTTGAGACAAACATTTCTTAAAAACCGTAAGCTTGACAAAGAACATGCACATGTTAATAAAATATCTGATGGTCATTCCTCTTGATGACAATTCCTATAGTACCAGTGCAATAGGGAAAAAAAAAGAGACTAATTAGTGCTGGTTGTGGTTTGTGTGCTCTTGACCATAGATCATCTTCTTACTAACCAGATGCCTAAAGACTGTGCCGCTTCTGATTATATTCTGACAGCTTTGACTCTGTTTGAAGGGTTTTTTTTTATAGAAGAAACAAAAAAAGGGATGCTCCAGCCACTGTGAGTGCTGAAAATGTTTTGTGTATCACTCTCTAGGAAACAAGATTTCATAATATATTCAGCAAATTCTATTGAGAGGCCTTGAATATTTTGAGGTTCTCATCAAAGATATTACTCTGAACACAGAAAGTGTGTCTTTGAGTCATCAAAAAAATGTTTTTATAAGCCTAGTTTATTAAGTGAGCATTGTGTCAGAGATGAACACTTTCAGGCTGATTTTAGTTTCTCATAAATTAGCATTAGAAAATCACCATGACAATGGTTTGTAATTTCCATGCGAGGTCTACCCTGAAGAATCAAGTGAGTGAGCAGCAGTGTGTGGAAGGCTTGAATGTGTATGGAGATGATAGGAGGAAAAGTATTGAGACAAATCTGGAGATGAAAACTTTACATTTGTCTGAACGTAATTTAATTTTCCTGATACTTATATCCTCTTTTGTATAGCTACTATGAAATAGACAGGGGTCAGAGATGTCAACAAATCTTTACCTATGCTTTCAGTCTCATGTGTAAGAAGCCTCTTACACAGAATTGAGTGTGGCCCATTTCTTAATGTCTATCAATTCTTGAGGAAGGATTTTCCAATTAAATAAAAATATCCCATTTGACTATATGCATGTATCTATTATTTAATGATATACTAGAGGCACCTGGGTTGCTCAGTCAGTTAAGCGCCCAACTTGATTTCAGCTCAGGTCATGATCTTATGATCGTGAGACTGAGCCCCATGTCAGGCTCTGTGATGGGCATGGATTCTGCTTAAGATACTCTCTCTCCCTCTCTCTGCCCCTCTCCCCTCACACTCTCTCTCTCTCTCTCAAAAAATAATAAAATAAAAATAAAGATATACTAAACAAAAAAGGTTAATATTATATAAATCTTAAGGACATTATATTGACCTGCAAGTAGGCCTAAAAGAGCCTTGGGGCACCTCAGTTAGGCATCTGACCTCAGCTCAGGTCATGATCTCATGGTTGGTGAGTTTTCACAGTTGGTGAGTTCGAGCCCCACATTGGGCTTTGTGCTGACAGCTCAGAGCCTGGAGCCTGCTCCAGATTCTGTGCCCCTCTCTCTCTCTACCCCTTCCCTGCTCTCTCTCTCTCTCTCTCTCTCAAAAATAAATAATCATTAAAAAACATTTTTTTAGATGAAGTCAAGCTTTCGCTTTTTGCAGATGACATGATATTATACATGGAAAATCCGATAGACTCCACCAAAAGTCTGCTAGAACTGATACATGAATTCAGCAAAGTTGCAGGATACAAAATCAATGTGCAGAAATCAGTTGCATTCTTATACACTAACAATGAAGCAACAGAAAGACAAATGAAGAAACTGATCCCATTCACAATTGCACCAAGAAGCATAAAATACCTAGGAATAAATCTAACCAAAGATGTAAAAGATCTGTATGCTGAAAACTATAGAAAGCTTATGCAGGTAATTGAAGAAGATACAAAGAAATGGAAAGACATTCCCTGCTCATGGATTGGAAGAATAAATATTGTCAAAATGTCAATACTACCCAAAGCTATCTACACATTCAATGCAATCCCAATCAAAATTGCACCAGCATTCTTCTCGAAACTAGAACAAGCAATCCTAAAATTCATATGGAACCACAAAAGGCCCCGAATAGCCAAAGTAATTTTGAAGAAGAAGACCAAAGCAGGAGGCATCACAATCCCAGACTTTAGCCTCTACTACAAAGCTGTCATCATCAGGACAGCATGGTGTTGGCATAAAAACAGACACATAGACCAAGGGAATAGAATAGAAACCCCAGAAATAGACCCACAAACGTATGGCCAACTCATCTTTGACAAAGCAGGAAAGAACATCCAATGGAAAAAAGACAGTCTCTTTAACAAATGGTGCTGGGAGAACTGGACAGCAACATGCAGAAGGTTGAAACTAGACCACTTTCTCACACCATTCACAAAAATAAACTCAAAATGGATAAAGGACCTGAATGTGAGACAGGAAACCATCAAAATCTTAGAGGAGAAAGCAGGAAAAGACCTCTCTGACCTCAGCCGTAGCAATCTCTTACTTGGCACATCCCCAAAGGCAGGGGAATTAAAAGCAAAAGTGAATTACTGGGACCTTATGAAGATAAAAAGCTTCTGCACAGCAAAGGAAACAACCAACAAAACTAAAAGGCAACCAACGGAATGGGAAAAGATATTTGCAAATGACACATCGGACAAAGGGCTAGTATCCAAAATCTATAAAGAGCTCATCAAACTCCACACCCGAAAAACAAATAACCCAGTGAAGAAATGGGCAGAAAACATGAATAGACACTTCTCTAAAGAAGACATCCGGATGGCCAACAGGCACATGAAAAGATGTTCAACGTCGCTCCTTATCAGGGAAATACAAATCAAAACCACACTCGGATACCACCTCACGCCAGTCAGAGTGGCCAAAATGAAGAAATCAGGAGACTATAGATGCTGGAGAGGATGTGGAGAAACAGGAACCCTCTTGCACTGTTGGTGGGAATGCAAATTGGTGCAGCCGCTCTGGAAAGCAGTGTGGAGGTTCCTCAGAAAATTAAAAATAGACCTACCCTATGACCCAGCAATAGCACTGCTGGGAATTTATCCAAGGGATACAGGAGTACTGATGCATAGGGGCACCTGTACCCCAATGTTTATAGCAGCACTCTCAACAATAGCCAAATTATGGAAAGAGCCTAAATGTCCATCAACTGATGAATGGATAAAGAAATTGTGGTTTATATACACAATGGAGTACTACGTGGCAATGAGAAAAAATGAAATATGGCCTTTTGTAGCAACATGGATGGAACTGGAGAGTGTGATGCTAAGTGAAATAAGCCATACAGAGAAAGACAGATACCATATGGTTTCACTCTTATGTGGATCCTGAGAAACAACAGAAACCCATGGGGGAGGGGAAGGAAAAAAAAAAAAAGAGGTTAGAGTGGGAGAGAGCCAAAGCATAAGAGACTGTTAAAAACTGAGAACAAACTGAGGGTTGATGGGGGGTGGGAGGGAGGGCAGGGTGGGTGATGGGTATTGAGGAGGGCACCTTTTGGGATGAGCACTGGGTGTTGTATGGAAACCAATTTGACAGTAAATTTCATATATTAAAAAATAAAAAGAAAAAATAAAAAAAAAAGAAAAAACTAAGATAAAAAAAAAACATTTTTTTAATTAAAAAAAAAGAAACTCAGAGATTATTTACTCCAAACCATGTGATTTCATAAAGGGAAGACAAGAAATTCAAGGAGATTGTGACTTTCCAAAGCCATATAGGTGATTAAAAATAGAGCTAAGACTAAATCCCAGGTTTGTGATTCTTGGTCCAGGACTCTCCAGCACCCTGTTTCTTTCATGTCACGTTTGCATAACCACATGTGTCCAGGGGTAATGGTTATTACAAATGCCAATATTTATTAACCACATTCTCAGTATTTCCTAAATGAATACAAATTTCAAAAATATGACCACTGCAAAATGAGAAAACTATCTTTTCTCTTTAACAGAGTGATACGTAAATTAGACTCAATTGGAAGAAATATTTGTCCGAATTAATAAAACTCGGAAATTATGAAGCATTTTGTTTATAGCATATCTCATTTTACATAGCATTTAGGGCTGTTTATAGAAGTATAACTGCTGAATAAAAATTTATCATCAGAACCACAGAGAAATGTAAATTAGAAGAAACAATCACAGACTCTGGTGGTGTAGGGATGGTGTTATGAAAAAATTAGAGTATTTATGATGATCAATTTCTGACTTTTGTTTAGTTATCAATGTGATGCAAAGCCACCTGACTGGCAAAATGGAAAGAGAAGCATGGTCAGTTACACATCTGACATTAATCACTGGAATAAAATATCCTAATTCTCCAGAGAAAGTAAACATTTCTTACATCTCATGCTAAAATTAATTTCTCACACAGATCATGTATCTCATCTACACCAATGAACACCTAAGGTTATCTATAAATTTGTAATTTTTGTAGCAATTAGTATAATTAGATGGAGTTTGTAATATTAGTAAATGCCACACATAAAAGCTAAAAACAAGTGTTTCTCAAAATATGGTTGAGGTGCCACCATCATTAGAACCACGTGCTTGTCAAAAATGCCAATTTCTAAGCATGTACCTAAATCTAAAGAATCCAAATTTCTCATATCTTTCGGTACTCACTCTAAATGTAAATGGGCTAAATGTTCCAATCAAAAAACATAGGGTATCAGAATAGATAAGAAAATAAGACTCATATATATGCTGCTTACAAGAGACTCATTTAAGATCTAAAGACACCTGCAGATTGAAAGTAAGGGGATGGAGAAGCATCATGCTAATGGTCATCAAAAGAAAGCTGGAGTAGGCATATTATATGAGACAAACTAGATTTTAAAATAAAGACCGTAACAAGAGATGATGAAGGACATTGCCTCATAATTATGTGATCTATCCACTAAGAAGATCTAAAAATTGTAAATATTTATGCCCTCAATGTAAAACACCCAAATATATAAATCAATTAATCACAAATATAAAGAAACTCATTAATAATAATAATAATAATAGGGGACTTTAACACCCCACTTACAACAATGGACAGATCATCTAAGCAGAAAAATCAACAAGAAAACAATGGCTTTGAGTGATACACTGGACCAGATGGACTTAACAGATACATACAAAACATTTCATCCTAAAGCAGCTGCATACATATTCTTCTCAAGTGCACATGGAACATTCTCCAGAATAGATCACATACTGGGTCACAAATTAGCCCTCAACAAGTACAAAAAGATCAAGATCATACCTTGCATATTTTCAAACCACAATGCTATGAAACTCGAAACAACCACAAGAAAAAATTTGGAAAGACCTTGAATACTTGGAGATTAAAAAACATCCTACTAAAGAATGAATTGGTTAACCACGAAATTAAAGAGTAAATTAAAAAGTACATGGAAGTCAATGAAAATGAAAACACAATGGTCCATAACCTCTGTGATGCAGCAAAGGCAGTCATAAGAGGGAAGTATATAACAGTCCAGGCTTTCCTAAAGAAGGAAGAAAGGTCTCAGATACACAACCTAACCTTACACCTTAAAGAGCTGGGAAGGGGAACCTGGGTGGCTCAGTCAGTTGAACGTCCAACTTCGGATCAGGTCATGATCCCACAGTTTGTGGGTTCAAGCCCTTCATTGAGTTCTGTGCTGACAGCTCAGAGCCTGGAGCCTGCTTCGGATTCTGTGTCTCCCCCTCTCTCTGCCCTCTCCTTCTCACACTCTGTCTGCATCTCTGTCTCTCAAAGATAAACATTTAAAAATTTTTGAGAGCTGGAAAAAACCCAGCAAATAAAACCCCAAACCAGCAGAAGACAGGAAATGATAAAGATTAGAGCAGAAATCAACGATATTAAAATTAAAAAAAAAATAGTGGAATAGATCAATGAAACCAGGAGCTCGTTCTTTTAAAGAATTAACAAAATTGATAACCCCCTAGACAGACTGATCAAAAAGAAAAAGGAATAGACCGAAATAAATAAAATCACTAATGAAAGAGGAGAGATCACAACCAACACTGCAGAAATACAAACAATAAAAGAGAATATTATGAGCAATTATATGCCAACAAATTGGGCATTCTGGAAAAAATGGACAAATTCCTAGAAACAAACAACCAAAACTGAAACAGGAAGAAATAGAAAATTTGAACAGACCCATAACCAGCAAAGAAACTGAATTAGTAATCAAAAATATCCTAGCAAACAGGAATCCAAGACCAGATGCTTTTCCAAGGAATTCTACCAAACATCTAAAGAGTTAGCACCTATTCTTTTGAAGCTGTTTCAAAAAATAGAAATGGAAGGAAAACTTCCAAACTGATTCTATAAGGCCAGCATCACCTTGATTCCAAAAGCAGACAAAGACCCCACTAAAAAGGAGAACTACAAACCGATTTCCCTGATGAACATGGATGCAAAAATTCTCAACAAGATACTAGCAAACTGGATTCAACAATACATTAAAAGAATTATTCACCACGATCAAGTGGGATTTATTCCTAGGATTCAGGGCTAGTTCAATATCTGCAAATCAATCAATGTGATACATCACATTAATAAGAGAAAGAATAAGAACCACATGATCCTTTCAATAGATGCAGAAAAAGTATTTGACAAAATACAGCATCCTTCCTCAATAAAAACCCTCAAGAAAGTAGGGATAGAAAGAACATACCTCAAGATCATAAAGGACATGTACAAAAGACCCACTGCTAATATCATTCTCAATGGGGAAAAACTGAGAGCTTTCCCCCTAAGGTTAGGGAACACAACAAGGATGTCCACTCTCACCACTGTTATTCAACACAGTGTTGAAAGTCCTAGCCTCAGCAATCAGACAACAACAAAGAAATAAAAGACATCCAAATAGGCATGGAGGAAGTCAAATTTTCACTCTTCACAGACAACATGATACTCTATGTGGAAAACCCAAAAGACTCCACCAAAAAAACTGCTAGAACTGATCCATGAATTCAGCAAAGTCGCAGGATATAAAATCAATGTACAGAAATCGGTTGCATTTCTATACACCAAAATGAAGCAGCAGAAAGAGAAATCAAGGAATAGATCCCATGTACAATTGTACCAAAAACCATAAAATACCTAGTAATAAACCTAACCAAAGAGGTGAAATATCTGTACACTGAAAACTATAAAAAGCTTATGAAAGAAATTGAAGACACAAAAAAATGGAAAAACATTCCATGCTCATGGATCAGAAGAACAAATATTGTTAAAATGTCAATACCACGCAAAGCAATCCATGTATTCAATGCAATCCTTATCAACATAACACCACCATTCTTCACAGAGCTAGAACAAACAATTCTAAAATTGGTATGGAACCAGAAAAGACTCTGAATAGCCAAAAGAATGTTGAAAAAGAAAACCAGGCTGGAGGGATCACAATTCCGGACTTCACGCTATATTATAAAGCTGTAATTGTCAAGACAGTTTGCTACTGGCACAAAATCAGGCACATAGATAGATCAATGAAACAGAATAAAGAACCCAGAAATGGACCCACAAAAATATGGCCAACTAATCTTTGACAAAGCAGGAAAGAATATCCAATAGGAAAAAGACAGTTTATAAAATGATGTTGGGAAAACTAGACAGCGACATACAGAAGAATGAACCTGGACCGCTTTCTTACACCATACACAAAAATAAACTCAAAATGGATGAAAGACCTCAATGTAAGACAGAAAACCATCAAAATTCTAGAGGAGAAAATAGGCAACAACCTCTTTGACCTCAGCCGCAGCAACTTCTTATTTGACATGTCTCCAGAGACAAGGGAAACAAAAGTAAAAATGAAATATTGGGACTTCAAGATAAAAACTTCTGCACAGTAAAGGAAATAATCAGCTAAACTAAGGCAACCAACAGAATGGGAGAAGATATTTGCAAATGATCTATCAGATAAAGGGTTAGTATCCAAAATCTATAAAGAATTTATCAGACTCAACACCCGAAAAACAAATAATCCAGTGAAGAAATGGGCAGAAGACATGAATAGATGCTTTTCCAAAGAAGACATCCAGATGGCTAACAGACACATGAAACGATGCTCAACATCACCTACCATTAGGGAAATACAAATCACAAGCACAATAAGATACCACTTCACACCTGTCAGAATGGCTCAGATTAACAACTCAGGCAGAACAGATGTTGGCTAGGATGAAAAGAAAGAGAAACCCTTTTGCCCTACCGGTGGGAATGCAAACTTGTGTAGCCACTCTGGAAAATAGTTTGGAGGTTTCTCAAAAAATTAAAAACAGAACTATGCTATAATCCAGCAATTATCGCTACTAGGTATTTATCCAAAGAATACAAAAATGCTGATTTGAAGGGTACACATGCCCCAATGTTTATAGCAGCACTATCAACAATAGCCAAATTGTGGAAAGAGCCCAAATGCCCATCAACTGATGAATGGATAAAGAAGATGTGGTGTGTGTATATACATATAATGTATATATGTATATATATATAATGAAATATTACTCAGTGATTAAAAAAGAATGAAATCTTGCCATGGAACCAGAGTGCATTATGCTAAGCAAAATAAGTCTGTCAGAGAAAGACAAATATTGTACGATTTCACTCATATGTGGAATTTAAGAAATGAAGCAGATGAACATAGATGAAAAAGAGAGGCAAACTATAAAACAGACTCTAAACTATAGAGAACAAACTGAGGGTTGCTGGAGGGGAGGTCGACAGGGGGATGAATTACATGGGTTATGACTATTAAGGAGAACACTAGTTGTGATGAGCACTGGGTGTTGTATGTAAGTGGGATTTAAGAAAAAAAAACACATGAATATAGGGGAAGGCAAGGAAAAATAAAATAAGATAAAAACAAAGAGGCAGGCAAACCATAAGAGACTCTTAACTACAGACAACAAACTGAGGGTTACTGGTGGAGTGTTGGGTGGGGGGCTGGGCTAAATGAGCAAGGGGCATTAAGGAGGGCACTTGCTGGGATGAGCACTAGGTGTTATATGTAACTGATGAGTCACTAAATTTTATTCCTGAAACCATTATTATACTATATGTTAACTAACTTGGATTTAAATTTTTAAAAGAAAGAAAGAGATTAAAAAAAAGAATCTTAATTTCTCCAAGTGGGGTCAGGAATCTACATCTGACAAGTTTCAAAGTTGATTCAAATGTACTCTAAAGTTTAAGAACCACTGACCTAGACAGGGGTGCCTGGGTGGCCCAGTCAGTTAAGCGTCCGACTTTGGCTCAGGTCATGATCTCACGGTTTGTGAGTTCAAGCCCCATGTCGGGCTCTGTGCTGACAGCTCAGAGCCTGGAGCCTGTTTCAGATTCTGTGTCTCCCTCTCTCTCTCTGACCCTCCCCCATTCATGCTCTGTCTTTCTCTGTCTCAAAAATAAATAAGTGTTTAAAAAAAATTTTTTAAAAAAAAGAACCACTGACCTAGACCATCTAGAAGTTTTGATGAATAATTCTCATTCCATAGGGATTCATGAATCCCTAGCATGACCACATGGCTACTATCTAATTCCAAATGCAACTTTCATGTCATTAAAAATGCAGGAATCTGGGGGCACGTGGGTGGCTCAGTCAGTTAAGAGTCCAACTTTGGCTCAGGTCATGATCTCCAGGCTTGGGAGTTTGAGCCGCGTCAGGCTCTGTGCTGACAGCCCAAAGCCTGGAGCCTACTTCAGATTCTGTGTCTCCTTCTGTCTCTGCCCCTCTCCTGCTTGTGTTCTCTCTCTCAAAAATAAATAAATAAACATTGAAGAAAAAAAAAAAAAAAACAGGAATCTGAAACAACCATTGGTCAGAGTTTCCCAATAGGAAAATAGCAGATTATCACTGTAGTTCAAACAATACTTCTATCAACTGGGGTTTTGGAAAGTATTGCAAAGCAGACCATTCTAGGCTATAGAATATAAACTCATAAAAGCAGTCACTTTGGCTGACTGCTACCTCCTCCTTGCCTAGTACAGGGTTGGGCCCATAGGAGACAGTCAGTAAATATTTGTTCATTCATTCTTTGTCAGGGACCCAGCCAAAAAGTATTCAAGGTTGTTAAACGTATATTTGGTAATCAATTCCCTTTCAGAAAATGTTCATTTTCCTTTTAGGAAATTCCTGCACCACCATATGATAACAAAATAGAATTCCTTAAAGTGACAATTATTTTTCCATTTGAGAACATAAAGTAGAGAAATAGTTAAAGCGATGACTGATAATGATTTATAATTCACATTTTAAGGTCATCAGCATAACAAGTAGATTTTTCTAATTTTATCATTATAATGTTTACATTAAAAATGATTCTAAAATAATGTATTGCCTTAGGTAAATACCACATGATGATCTTGTTTTAGTCTAACATTTTATAGCTCCCGTGAAGGTCAAATTACAAGTGTTCTTAGGGGTGAATGGTGAAACAAATATATTGCATGTACATTACTGAGGTTTTTCCCTCATACTTTCTCTTTCATGTCACAACAAAATAATGCTAAATTAGATGCATAAGGTTCAGTACTAAACCCTGTAACAAAATAATGATGACTGCTAATACTAATGTTATTATCATTTAGTTGAAAAACATTTTATTTTCCTGTGGAGATAATATTAAAACCTCTCAGTTAAAGCAAGAAATTAAAGCAATACATAAACCATGATACCATTTTACCACACTATAAAAGTTTCAAGCAAATTCTAAAAGGTACTATGGCAATGTAATGATAGTAACGTGTCTTCTGCAACATCTAAACATCACAACTAAAATACCCTGCATATCATATAAGAAAATTAAAAAAAAATGTTCACAGGAGCTACTGATATTGCTGTTTAGTGTAAACCTAAATGTTTACAACCTTTATAAACTGATCATTGGACATAACTCCAGTTTACATCCTAAAATGCACTGGTTATGGCCACAGGAACACAAGCAGTTTCATTAGGCCACAGACATATGCATGGAAGCAATCAAGGACAAAGTAATCACCATTAAAATCACAAATAGAAAATGTCAGCTTCTCATGAAACCAAGAGTTAGAGCAACTAGTAATGACCAAGAAAAATGGGTAACATCAGGGAAAGGTCTATCTTAGTTAACTGTGTACTTTATCAATCATTGCTCTTATGGTAAGATTACAAATCAGAAATTAGCCCTTATGTATGATGATAAATAATTAAGACAACTTCCTAAAATCTAGGACTATTTTGAAAATAGTTGTTACAAGATGTACTAACTGCTATTGAACTGACTGATGATCTTGGCCAACACACTAAGAACTGTAAGAATAAATTCATATTTATTTTAGCAAAATAAATATAAAAAGCATTGCTCTAGCTCCCCCCCCCCATAGCCTAGCTGTAACAAATGAAAAAGAATAATCTCTAAAGTACATTTGGAATTGAGTATTTACCATCTTTAAGGAAACAATCAAAGCTTTTACAAACTTGCATTTTCATCCAGAAATTTATTTCCCAAAGACAGATTATTGAGATGTGTTAAGGTATTAAGAATTAAAACAACAGTCAAAGCAAACCTGAGAAAGAATAGCAAAGCTGGAGGTATCACAATCCCTGACTTCAAGATATAGCACAAAGCTATAATCATCAAAACAGTATGGTACTGGCACAAAACAGGCACATATCAATGGAAAAGAATAGAGAGCCCAGAAATAAACTAGCACTTACAAGGTCAGTTAATCTATGACAAAGCAGGCAAGACTATACAATGGAAGAGACGTCTTTCTAATAAATGGTGTTGGGAAAACTGGACAGTTACATGCAAAAGAATGAAACTGGACCACAATTTTATACCATACACAAAAATAAACTCAAAATAGATTAAAATCTAATTGTGATGCCTGAAATCATAAAACTCTTAGAAGAAAACATGGGGAGTAATCTCTTATCCGCCAAAGCAACCTTTTTCTAGTTATGTCTCCTCAGGCAAGGGAAAGAAAAGCAAAAATAAAATATTGGACAGTGAGGGAAACCACTGACAAAACAAAAAGACAACTCACTGAGTAGAAGATATTTTCAAATGATACATCCAATAAGGGGTTAACATCTAAAATACACAAAGAACTTATACAACTCAAAAACAAAAAAACAAAAAAAAAAAAAAAACAAATAATGTGATCAAAAAATTGTTAGAAGAGGGCACCTGGGTCGCTCAGTCAGTTAAGTGATAGAATCTTGGTTTCACCTCAAGTCTGGTCTCACAGGTTGTAGGATCAAGCTCCATGTCGGGCTCCATCCTCACAGCTCAGAGTCTGCTTGGGATTCTCCCTCCCTCTCTCTCTGCCCCTACACCAATTGTGCTCTTTCTCTGTCTCAAAATAAATAAATAAACTTTAAAAAAATGGTTTAGAGGACCTGAGTAGGCAATTTTCCAGAGAAAACATAGAGATGGCCAACAGATACCTGCAAAGATGCTCAACATCACTAATCTTCATCAGGGAAATGCAAGCCAAAGCCACAATGAAATATACCTTACTCCTATCAGAATGACTAGAATAAAAAAGGCAAGAAATAACAAGTTTGACAAGGATATCGAGAAAAGGGAGCTCTCATTCACTATTGGTGGAATGTAATTTGGTGCAGCCCCTGTGGAAAACAGCATGGAGTTTCAAAGAACTAAAAAAACCAAAACTAATAATAGAAATAGTATACAATCCAGTAATTCAACTATTGGGTATTTACCCAAAGAAAACAAAAACATGGGGCAACTAGCTGGCTCAGTGGGTGGAGCATGCAACTCTTGATCTTGGGGTTGTGAGTTCAAGCCCCATGTTGTGTATAGAGATTACTAAAAAAACAATCTTAAAAAAAGAAAATGAAAATACTAAGTTGAAAATATATTTGCATCCCTGTTTATTGCAGCATTATTTACAATAATCAAGATATGGAAGCAACCCAAGTGTTCATCAATACATAAATGGATAAAGAAGATGGGGAATAAATATATATTTTTATTATGTATATATGTATATACATACGCATGTATGTGATGGAATATTACTCAGACATAAAAAAGAATGAGATCTTCCCATTTCTGAGAATATGGATGAACCTAGAGTGTATTATGCTGAGTGAGATAAGCAAACAGAGAAAGACAAATACTATATGATTTCACTTTTATGTGGAATCTAAAAAACAAAACAAACAAAAAAAAGCATAAACAGACTAATAAATATAGAGAACAAACTATTGCCAAAGGGAAGGGGGTGGAGGAATGGACAAAACAGGAGATACAGGGTTCCAGTTATGAAATGAAAAGTCATGAGATTAAAAGGTACGGCATAAGGAATATAGTCAATGGTATTATAATAGCGTTATTTGGTAACAAGTGGTAGCTACACTTGTGAGCACAGAATAGCATAAAGAGTTGTCGAATCACTGGGGTGCCAGTTGAGCATCTGACTCTTAATTTCAGCTCAGGTTGTGATCTCAGGGTCGTGGGATTGAGCCCCATGTCAGGCTCCATGCTGAGCATGGAACCTGCTTAGGATTCTCAAGCACAATCTCTCTCTCTCTCTCTCTCTCTCTCTCTCTCTCTCTCTGCCCCCCCCCCCCCCCCCCCCTGCTTATGCTCTCTCCCTTTTCCTCTAAAAAAAAAAAAAAAAAAAAAAAAAAAGAATCATTGAATCATGAATGGATAAAGAAGATGTGGTATTGTGGTGTATATATATACATACATATATATATTCCATATATATTTATATATATATATTCCATTATATGTATACATATATATATTCCATATATATTTATATATATATTCCATTATATATATACATATATATATTCCATATATATTCCAATATATATATTCCATTATATATATATAATAGTATATATATATAATGGAATACTACTCAACCATCAGAAAGAATGAAATCTTCCATTTGCAATGACGTGGATGGAACTAGAGTGCTAAGTGAAATAAGTCAGAGAAAGCAAATACCATATGATTTCACTCATATGTGGAACTTAAGAAACAAAACAGATGAACATAGAGGAAGAGAAGGAAAAATAAAATAAGATGAAAACAGAGAGGTAGACAAACCATAAGAGACTCTTAACTATAAACAACAAACTGAGAGCTGCTGGCGGGGAGGTGGATGGGGGGATGGGCTAAATGGGTGACGAGTATTACGAAGGACACTTGTTGGGATGTACACTGGGTGTTATATGTAAATGATGAATCATTGGATTCTACTCCTGAGACCAATACTACACTATATGTTAACTAACTTGAATTTAAATAAAAACTTTGAAGGAAAAAAAGAAAAGTTGTTGAATCACTATGTTGTACACATGAAGCTAATGCAACATTCATTTGTGTCAACTACAGTTCAATTTTTTTTAATTAAAAAAAATTAAAATAACCCACATTTACCTGATTGAGGATTTTGTGGGTTATTTTTTTAAGTATTTTTTTAACATTTATTCATTTTTGAGAGACAGAGAGAGACAGAGCATGAGTAGGGGAGGGGCAGAAACAAGGGGAGACACAGAATCCAAAGCAGGCTCCAGGCTCTGAGCTGTCAACACAGAGCCTGACGTGGGGCTCGAACTCACAGACTGTGAGATCATGACCCGAGCTGAAGTCAGACGCTTAACCAACTGAGACACCCAGGTGCCCTGGATTATTTTTATGTGGATTTCTTCAAATCACTTTTGATACATTACTTTATCCTTCAAAGTATCCTGTTGGAGACTGGTTAGAAATAGGTTATTCTTATTTCTTGAAAAATGAGGCCAAGAAGAAGAAATTTTGCAAAAATTTTACATGAGTTTAAATCCAGTCTACATCAAAAAAGATAGATTCAATTTAGCTTAAAGATCCAAACCTTCTAATTTCAAGATTCTCTACTCATGTTTCTAAAATCAAAGAGATTTGAAAGATTACTTCAATTTAAGCCATAACTCATATTTACAAAACAAATTTCAAGTAGGAAGAACGTTCACTTACAAAAACAGTTCCTGGAGGATTCTTGTAAATAGCATTTTAAGAGGGAGAGAAGCTAAGTCAACTATGTACTAAATAATTTGCTAGGCACTTACATGTTTTTCCTAAATTTATTTTCCCACTGGTCCTGAGAGGTAGGTATGATTACACCATTTTATATAAACTAGCCCAGAAAGCTTGAGATATGGTAAGTTCAGTGCTTTTTTCATTGGTCTGCTGCTTCTCAAACTTTAATCCCCATGGTGCCCCTGAGGGTAGAGGAGAGGAAACATGGACCCTGAGGTCTAGGGTCCCAACCTCCCTTTCCAGCCTTGTCTCTTTCCACTTAACCAGCACTAGTACCCACATACTGTACAGTCTAAGTTACATCCCACAAGGATATAGCAGGCCAACATACGAGACACTGGAGGCCATTCAGATATACCAATCCACACATGCACAGACCATCTCACAACTCTGGAGTACTGACCTTTTCCCTTCTGCCCAGTACACTATCCGTTAACTTCATTCACCCTAAACTTCTTACTCCTCCCCTCAAAATCCAATTTAAATGTCACTTCCTGAATAAATACTTAAGGCTTTTTTGACTCCTGTAAACAGTAACATATACATTTTGTTGATACACATTCAAGAATATTAACTATTTTTATTGTGACTTATTTCCTGCCTATCATGTCACTAGACTTTGAGTTTTTCCAAGATGGAGATCTCTCCGATTCATTCTGATATGCCAATCACAGTTCTTGGAACCAGATAGATTGTCAACACATATTTGCTGAATAAAGTGTCCCTCATTTGTAGGTGAAATAGAAAAGCCTTGTAACCACTGAGTTATTTAATACAAATATGATTCCAAATTACTTCTACATAGACAACAAGTGAATAGTTAAAAATTGTATTCTGCTTTTTCTTTGACACATTCTTTCTACAATCTTGTTTTCTCAACCTATTTACTGTACCATTGATTTAAGACCTGGCTAGAAGAATTTTACTCAGCCTGAACTATGACATATTGCCAATTAACATCACCCAAATTAATGAAGTATGGGTATTTCTAAAGGGAAAATAGATACCAAGAATCAGAATGCCCAAAGATACATAAGTAGCTATTTTCCTTTAATAATCAGAAAAATCAGATTTAACTACCTATTCAATATTTTTTATCCTATTACCATGGAAATACATTTAAACAGTTTTGCTCAAGCAAAAATCCTGATGTCATGAAAATAAATTTTTGTAAAGAGGTTTTAAAGTGGATGTTTTTAAAATTCCAAACATCAGTTATATCTTTTACAAAGTTTTGATAAAACATACCAAGTAAAACTTCCATTAAAAGAAAGAAAGAAATACGTATCACTGTCCTCTTGTCCTCATTCATCTCTGCTAGCCTCAGGAAAATATAGTTTCATGGAAATTACACACATTTTCAAAAACTACAAAGAATGACAAGATAACAGGATAAAATTTCTCTCCTCAACTGAAATCAATGATACTTTTTTTAATGTTTATTTTTGAGAGAGAGAGTGTGAGCACACTCATTGCCTGGAGGGGCAGAGAAAGAGGGAGAGAGAGAATCCCAAGTAGGCTCTGTGCTGTCAGCACAGGCCCGACATGGGGCTGGAACCCAGGAACCATGAGATCATGTTCTGAGCCAAGATCAAGAGCTGGACACCTAACCCACTGAGCCACTCAGGCACCCCTCAACTGAAATCAAAAGGCAGTTGATTTCCTATACTTTCATGATATTGTCTAGCTAAGATCATTGTTCTAAAATTTTCAACAATAACAACAGCATTCACGATATGTCACAAGAGGTGATATTCTTTTTGTAGATTAGTTTTATTATGTGATTCCCCCACACCAAGAGTAGCACATGATCTCCTGACCACCCCTACTAGACAGATTGCAGCTTATGAACCAGCCAATGAATACCACAGAGGGCTTGAATGGAATTGGCAGGCTTCATTTGGCTCTCTTAGTGACTTATGACAGTAGATGTGCAAACACGAAGAAAAGAACAACCACTCAAACCATGAAGTCCAGAGGTAAAGATGCAAACTAGTCAGAGAAATACTTACTGATTCCTGAGTGTGTGTGTGTGGCTGAAAGCAGTAACCACCAGCCCTGGCAGAGGGGTTTCTTTGAGAGCAGAGTGAAGGGTCAACATGATTGGCTTTCACTAGCAAAACACAAAGGAGGGGAGAATGGGAAAGAGCAACCCCCCTGGAATTAATTATAGTAGAAATGGCATCCGGTCTCCAATTTATGAAACAGGTCCTGTAAACCCACCTGCAGTTTCCCCTGCCTTCCCCTTTCGAAGGATGTGAAATCAGCCAATCAGAAGCAGTTACAAGAGGCCACCCACTCCACTGCTAACCCGTTGTATGTTGGCAAGAGAAAGTGAAAAGGATATAAATGCCAACCACCCCTCCTGCCTTTGCAGTCAAGGTTAATACTGATAATTATTTGGTCATTGACAGGGTCCTGTAATTGCTACCTCCTCCTTCCCTCTTATATTTGCATTTCAATCGCCTTCCTTCTAACACTGACATGGCTCAAAGCTTTGTTTTGCTTGACCTTGTGTAGATAACTTGCACTTCTCTTAGTCTGTGGCTACCTACCATCTGTGTCCTCCTTGAAGGGTGCCTGGGTAATGTCCTCCTCTCCTGATAGATGTTCTGAAAATAATCAGGTAATCTGTTCTTTTACAAGCATGACTGCTTATAATATATACATGTAAAATGCATACGTATGTATATGTGCAATCTGATTATATGTGCCTTTTCTTTCAAGCTGTTTGGTTGGTGATCATTCAGCTTTAAATGCTTTTACAAACAGCATGTTCTCATTTTGACTAAAGACGAGAATATTCCATCTGTAAAGGAAGCTCTTAAATTGTAGCATATTTATATGTTGAGGCTTGATAACTGGGAAAGTTAAAGTGTGGTGTGGGCTTCACTAACAAATGTGATTTGCCAAGTACTTTCACAATATTTGAGACACTAAATTAGGCACTTCCTTCAGCCAGAAAAATGGCAGTCTTTTCCCTTATTGGGTTTATATTCTAACAGATATCACCATCTGCTATTTATTCTTTATTTTGAACATGGTATCACAGAGCCACAACAAGTTTTAATGAATCTGTAAGATTTTATGGTTAACTTATTCCATCCAGAAAACTGGGAAATTTTTTGAGAAGATGAGATTTTTAAAAATTCACTTTTATTGGAAGACATTCTCTCACTTACATGGTGATTAAGAGCACAGACTCTGAAAGCAGATTGCCTGAGTTCAAATCTTACCTAGCTCTACCACTTGATGGTTATGGTAGCATCCTACTTAACTCTCAGTTTCCTCATCCACAAAGTGAAATAATAGCTGTAACTACTTCTCAGAGTCACTGTCACGGGCTAAATGAATGAATACAAGCAAAGGTCCAGGTTCACAACAAATACCCTATCAACTTTAATCATTATCCATGTGCTGAGAAGCCACTCAAAAGGCTTATCTTCTAAATCCAGTGTTCAAGTCTACATATCCACCATTTATATACATTTTTAAATTACAATTCCAAGCCTAATGTAAGTGTGGCTACAGTAACATTTCCTGAGTACCAACCGTGTGTGTCTTTATCCTCTCTAAAACAGTTAGTTACCTATCCAATATCCAATCCCTAATTTTTGTTACCAGCCTAATCCTCTTTATTTTGGGAGTAG
Source organism: Panthera uncia (assembly GCF_023721935.1). Classification (NCBI taxonomy): domain Eukaryota; kingdom Metazoa; phylum Chordata; class Mammalia; order Carnivora; family Felidae; genus Panthera; species Panthera uncia. Next base: position 68,463,687 of record NC_064811.1, on the reverse strand, counting down.
CAGTATGCCCAGCTAAAAGAAAGAGGACACATTTTCCAGCCTCCTATTCAGATGGGGGATTCGTGTGACACAGTTCTGGCCAATGAGATACAAGTGGAATTTTTGGTTGAGACTTCTGAGAAATCTCCTCAAAGGGAAATAAATCACTCTCATATAAAGTGTGCTTTTACTCATCTCCTTTTTCCCACCTGGAGAGCAGATGCAAGAGCTGGAGCTCCAGCACCCACCAGGTGACCATAGTGAAAGGCACACTCCAAGGTTGACCAAAAGAAAGAATAGAAAGTGCCTGGGTCATGACTTCATAGACCTGCCACACAGCTCTGAACTCTCTCTCAAGCGAATTCTCATTAGGTAGTGAAAGATAAACCCTTATCCTATTTGAACTACAGTTGACCCCTGAATAATGTGGGGGTTAGGGGCACCAATCCCCCTCTACATTGCACAGCTGAAAATCTGTGTGTAACATTTGACTCCCCAAAAACTTATAGCTAATAATATATCATAATATATAGCTAATAATAGAGCCAACAGCTCACTGTTGACCAGAAGCATTACCAATAACATAGTCGATTAACATATATTTTGTATGTTACATGTATTATATATTGTATTTGTGCAAAAACTAACTAGAGAAAAGAAAATGTTATTAATAAAGTAATAAGGGGGGCGTCTGGGTGGCTCAGTTGGTTAAGCTCAGGTCATGATCTCATGGCTCATGGGTTCAAGCCCTGTGTCAGGCTCTGTGCTGACAGCTCAGAGCCTAGAGCCTGCTTCAGATTCTGTGTCTCCCTCTGTCACTGTCCCTCCCTCACTTATGCTCTCTCTCTCTCAAAAATAAATAAACATTTTTTTTAAAGTCATAAAGAAGATGTATTTACTCTACTGTACATTTATTGAAAAAAAATCGCTGTACAGTTGGACTCGTGCACTTCAAATAATGTTGTTCAAGAGTCGTTGTACTCTTATTTGGGCTTTCTACACATACAACCAAACTTATATCCCTGATGTATCTACTGATATAAGTGAGTGTCACTGTCCCCATTCACAGATATAGTTAGGGAATGCCATGTAATGACACATCCTGGAATCGACAAAATTAGATTTGGAACCTAGGCAGTCTGGGTCTTAATTACACACTGTATGTCTCTCAAAAGAGTACCAATAGGATTAGATTTGGGAAACAAAAACTGACTTTTTCCTCCCATCTGTACAGCCCTTTTCTTGATCCAACATGTGCTCCTTTGGACAACCAACAGCCACTTAATCTATTAAGTGCCAAGCACAGTGTGCCGGACACTGGAGATACCACACTGAAAAAGCAGACAAGAAGATCCCTCCCTTCATAGAGTCTACATCTAAGGGGGATATAGATAAGAACACAGACAACTACTGCATTGTAAGCACAATTATGTGGGTGAGACAAGGCACTGTAAGAAAACAAAGGAGGCAGCCTAACCTAGCCAATTTTCTCTCCCTCCCCCAAAATATTCAGTTGCTAATTGTCCTGATGTATAGGGAAAAATCAGCAATGGTCTACTGCTATACTTGAGTAGTCTCAGAGATTTTTTTCTCCTGAAGGAGAGGAAGGCAGGAGGAACTGCTTTCTCCTTGCACCATCTTTTTTTGTTTTAGTTTTTGAGAGGGAGAGAGAGAGAAAGAGAGAGAAAGAGAAAGAGAAAGAGAGAGAGAGAGAGAGAGAGAGAGAAAGCACAAGTGGGGAAGAGGGGCAGAGGGAGGGAGGGGGAGACAGAGACAGAGAGAGACAGAGAGAGAGACAGAGAGTCCCAAGCAGGTTCTATGTTCAATGCAGAGCCTGACATAGAGCTTGATCCCACAACCCTGGGATCATGACCAGAGCCGAAATCAAGAGTTAACCTACTGAGCCACTCAGGCACCTCCCACCTTGCACCATCTTAGCTTGACATGAATTCCCAAGGCTTTTTCCACACCAACATGCATTCACCCTTTCTCCTACTTATAATTGCTCTTACTCTTGACACGCAGAGGTTAGAAATGTTTCCCTATTCTCTCACACATGAGTTAAATGGGCTGTTACTCTATTATAGGTTAGTCTTTCCCATGTCTGTCCACAAGCTCTGCTCTTGCCAGCACTCAGAGGCCATCCCTTTCATGTATTTTGTCACTAAGTTCCCACCACTACACTTGCCTTTTTTCACTCCTGTCACTCCTGGACAGTATAGCAATTAAAATGGGACAATGAGGACCTTTGTTTTAAATCTTCAGCATCAGGGGTGCCTGGTTGGCTCAGGTAGTTAAGCGTCTGACTTCAGCTCAGGTCATGATCTCAAAGTTCGTGAGTTCAAGCCCAGAGTTGGGCTCTACGCTGACAGCTCAGAGCCTGGAGCCTGCTTCAAATTCTGTGTCTCCCTCTTTCTCTGCTCCTCCCCTGCTCACACTCTGTCTCAAAAATAAATAAGCATTAAAAAAAATTTTTTTTTAATCTTCAGCATCAAATCCAAGTAAAATAATTTCCTTCTCTGAATCATAAAGCCTGAGCTTTTCTTCTGACTTCATCTCAGGCTTCATCTATGGTTCACATACCTAATATAGAAAAGACCTCCCCTTGTTAATCATCACATTTGGAAATCAAGTAAAATAATAAACTAGTCTCTTTTGTTCTTACCCTCAATGTCCTTCTCTCTCAAGAGAGCAATATGTCTCATAAGATTCTAAAAAGAAAGGCAGAATGATATTGTTAAAACCTCTACTATGTTTTGATCTTATTTCTCAGTTAATTATCCACTCACCATTTGCCCTCTGAGTATGAAGCATGAAAACATGGAGCACCATGGGAACATCAAGCCTACCTAGGTGGTTTCTACTAATGATAAGAGTTACTGTGGAGTCACCCTACAAACCTAAAATCAAGGTCAGTGTCCAGGCAATAGAGACAGCACAAATAACAACAATGAAAAAAGCAAATATGTATTCATTTTACTTGTCCTTAGTGGCTTAAAAGCATGGCACAGACTATGTTTGTTGCCTGAATAATGGCCCCTTTTGCCTTTCAGCTTTTTGCATCAATAGACTTCTATGCCTATCTCACTGCTTAACACGTTATGTTTGGTCATTCTATTTGTCTCTATAATTATGTGACTCCAAGGGTAATAATCTGGTGAAAGAAGGACTGTGAGTTCTCATCCTAAGCCAATAATTTCTCTTGTGACCTTGTAGGAGCTACCCAAGCTTCACATTCTCATCTTTAGAATGGCAGTGACAATAACCTACCTCATAGGTTTATGTGAAAACAAGTAGATTTTTCAAATTATGATAAAACACTTCATAAACAAAGGTCTTTGAAGCTGCATTATCTTTCTTGTGCTGCATTTCCAATTACAGAGTGAGTCAGTTACTGATTAATCATTACTGGAGCAGTAGTCCCTTCCCATCAAGTACAGCCACAGGGCAGAAGAGTGTCAAGATAAAATATGCATTGAAACATCGCTCTCACAACTTTGGATATCAAAAGATGCCATCAGATCTTTTCATTATCACAAAAAGCACCGGAGCTCTTTGCATCCTCATACAAAACTGAACGTGGGGAAGCTTGATAGAAAGGAGTCAAGGATAAGAACATTGATTTTCATCATTTATCCTTGCCACATTGGAGGAGAATCAGTAATGAGCATGAAATGGAGGCTGCTACCTTCCAGTCTACTCACCTGTGCTCAGTGCCTGACAGCGAGCTTTGGCATGTTGGGCAGAAAATGCAGATTGAGGTGACAAAATTGTGCTCCACACAAAACCCTGGTTTGCTAACCCTTTACAACTTCATTGTTCCCTCCTTCTTGCATTTGTAGTTCATTCACGATTCTCCAACTAGATTTTTGTACACTCTGGTTCTTCTTCATCTGCAGGGTGCTGGGTCTTCTTCTCCCAAGTCTCAGAATTTCAGGAGACATTTCCACTTAGAAGAGTTGTATTTATGATAAATATTTACATTTATTTGAGGCAAAAGACAGTAGCAGCCATTAAACTTAACCCTGATGGAACACTCAGAATGTTTCTATTGTTTCTGCCTCAATGTTTTGTTTCTTCTGGCCCTGACCACTTCTTTTTTTTTTTTTTTTCCTAACATTGCATTTTATTTATTTATTTGTTTGTTTGTTTATTTATTTATTTATTTTAGAGAGAGAGCAAGAGAGCACACGAGGAAGCAGGGGAGAGGGGCAGAGAGAGAGAGAGAGAGAATTCCAAGCAGGCTCCATGCTCAGTGCAGAGCCCAGTGTGGGGGCTTTATCCCACAATCCTGGGATAATGACCTGAGCTGAAATCAAGAGTTGGACACTCAACCGACTGAGTTACCCCGGTGCCTTTGGCCCTGACCATTTCTGTTAGGTCCACTCACTTCTGTCTTGATTCACAATCCCTTCAGATTCTCAAGTAAGAGCTTGGGACTGGAAAAACCAATTAGGAGCATAGAGGACTACAAGCTCATGTGTCCTTGCTTCCACACTTGCCTATGCCCTTCCTTCACACTTTCTCCATGAAGACACTAGGGAAATACTTCACAGTATTCCTGTGAGGCATAAGAACATGTTATATGTAAAGCATTTAGAAAAATGCCTGACATTTATTAGGTATTCCGTAAATATTAGCTATTCAGAATAGCTGAATTATGGAAAGTTCCCTAGTAACTGTTATTATTGGGACAACAGTTATCTGTATTCCTAACCGGTTTCTACCACAGTGCCCCAGTCTCTAAGAATTTGCATCATTGGTATTTTTATCACATTTCAAGAAAGGCTTTTTTTTACAATTGCCTACTATATATCCCATTTCAACTAAACAAACTCAAAAAAGTATAAACTACTTATGTACAAGTTATCTCAGAGTAAATATATCCCTTTTATACATTTTGCAAATCTTTGATTTGGAAAATAGAGATGAAAAAGGAGGAGCCCTTTAAGGGGATAGTTCTCATTTCTGAGCTTGTATATAGCAGGCTATGGGGGATAGGGGGCATGGGGATAAGGGTGTTATTTGAAGTAGGTCTCCTTGAGAAGATAATATTTTAGCAAGAAACTTAAAGAAACCAGCTGAACATCTGAGACAAGACCACTCCAGAGAAAGAGAACAGTTGAAAAAAGCCTCTTATATGGAACGATGTCTGGAATAGAATGGGAAAGTAGAAGAGTACGTGATGGGTCAGAGAGGTAATAGAGGCCAGAGTGTCTAGAGCCTCAGAGACTATTGTAAGGACTCTGGCTTTCAGATATATTTGAAAACAGAGCAAAAAGATTTCTTAATGGATTGGGTAAGAACTACCTGAGGCAAAATGAAGTCAAAGATCATTTCAAGAATTTTGGTCTGAGCAAGTAAGCCTAAGGGCAGAATTGCCATCAACCAAAATGGGAAAGGCTACAGGTAAAGGAGAGGGGATTCATAGTTTAGTCTTTTACACGATGATTTTTACATGTTCAGTAGACATCCACATGAAGTTGTCTAGCAGAAAGTTGTATATATGAATCTAGAGTCCAGAAGAAAAGTCTGGACTTATGAACCAGTGGCTTGATAATAGATGACAGCTTTGAGTGAGTATAGATAGAAAAAAGAAGATCAAGGAATCAAAAGCTCTCAATCCCAGAGCACTCTAACATGACAAGCTCAGAGAAAGGAGGAGTAGGAGACTGAGGAGTTAACAGTGAGGTATGAGGAAAAACAAAAGAGGGTGGTGAAATGGAAACCAGGTGAAGAAATTGAATCAAGGAAAATGGTGTGATTAATTTGGTTTTGGAGTGGTGGTAGGGTCCCGAGCCAACAGCCAATAAAGAATTCTTGAGACGTCTTTGGTACAAAAAGGTGGTTTTATTAAAGCACAGGGACAGGACCCTTGGGCAGAAAGTACTGCACTGGGGTTGTGAGGAGTGACTGATTATATACCTGGGAGTTATGGGGGGTGAGGGAGAGGGGTGTAAAAGCAAGGGGAAGTTCCCAAAAGGACTCTCATATGCTAAAGAAGTCTCACAAGACACTGGAGGCCTTGCCAGTTGTTGAGCTAATGTTATTTTTCCCTCTAGCAAAGCATTCACATTAAGACAGTTGGGACTTCCTGAAAGAATGTTTTACTCTGCCTGTCTCAAGTATTTGTCAATGGGCTGCAGGTTATAAAGAAATTTAATTTTATCTACTTTTTCTTCTTGCCTTTGTTCCCCACATCACTATGGAGGGGAGGGCACCTCCACTATAGAGGGAGATGTTGAGTCTATAAATTTCTGGAGATTACCTTTTTTCTTGTAAATCATTAAAATAGTTGCAAATTGATAGAGACTCAGGTCCTGCAGACTGTGATCTCTATAGGTTAACCATTTGTTTTTCCCTTTCCTTTGTTCTTGGGCATCCAGGAGTGCCTGAGGCATATCACATATATACCAAAGTGGGGGGGGGGGAATTACCTTGTGCTTTACCCTCAGTTTGCCTTTGATTCCCTCATCATGATCAACTATGTCAAATATGTGGATAGATACGAATAACCATATTGTAGCCCCCAAAAATGTGCTCATAGATAAATCAAGATGAGAGTTGGGAATTGGCCACCAGATATAGTAAGTAGTAATATAGATATCATTGGTTACCTTGACAGGGGTCAATTCTATGGAGTGCTGAGGAGACATCCTGAATGGAATTAGTTGAAGAGAAAGAGAAGAGAAATTAAAGACAGCCAATACAGACAACTCGTCTCAGAAGTTTTGCACTAATGAGGATTAAAGAAAAAGGGGGGTAACTGGTGACAGAATGAGGCCGAGAGGAGATTTGATTTTAGATGGGAAAAATAACAGTATGTTTGCATGTTGATGAGAACTATCTAGTAGACAGCAAAGAAAATATGTAGAAGAAAGAACTGTTAAGTGACTGTGTAACAAGAGGGAAAGGGATCATGTGCACAAGAGGATGAACGAAATAGAGCATGGGTATTTAAATAGAGCATGGGTAGTTAATTTGTAGCAATAGGCAGGGAAGCAGAGTATGAGGGTTTGATGACATTCAGAGATGGTGGTGGACATTCCAGGGAATTTCTCTTTTTTATTGCTTGAATTTTCTTGGTGAGGAAGTTGAGAGTGATGACCGGAAGAAACTGTTATGGGTTTGAGTGAAGAGAAGGAATGTTAAGTAGTTGTAAAAGACAATGGGAGACTAAATGGGCCACTATGATTGCCTGACAGCAGTAAGGGCCCACTTGAGGTTTACATATTGAATTTAAATGAGACCAGTCAGCATGGTTCCATGTTCTTTCTACAGCCAAAGGAAGCTCCATGGTTGTAGACCCAGAAAAGGAAGAATTCAACCCAGCTGTGGGCTGTGGTTTCAGGAAGCAGTACAATGAAAGGAGAGGTGGGGCAAGAGAGTCAAGAGTGAATGTCAGGGAGATGATTATGATTGTGCATGAGTGAGGCGGGTAGGAAGTATAATGAAGATGTCACAAAGAGAGAGACAGTTTAAAGGTGGTGGATCAATGAACTGTAGGTCCCAGTGGAGGTAAAAAGATGGCAGGAGGTGAGCTAAGAGGAGGTGCTGGTTAAGGAGTAGGATATAAGAAATTAAGATTATGGAATTAAGACTAATGACAAAGTCTAGGCTATAGCCATGAGAAGAGTTCAAGGAACTAACAGGTCAGGATGTTGGAAGGATTCTTTGTGTTCATATTAAAATTAGCAAGAATTACTGACGTGAGAAACAAAGGCAAAAGCAAACGATAGATAAAATTAAATTGCCTTGTAACCTGCAGCCCATTGACAAATACTTGAGACAAATGCTTTGCTAAAGGGAAAAACAACCTTAGCTGGACAATAGCTAGGCCTCCAGGATCCTGTGAGTCTTCTTTAGCAAATCCAAAAGGATTTGGAAACTTCTTGCCTTTACCTCCCCAAACTCCCAAGTATATAATCAGTGTCTCCTCACAACCCCAGTGCAACTCTTCCTGCCCATGGGTCCCATCCATATTTTTGAATCAAAGACATCTCAAGAAGTCTTTCTTGGCCATCAGCTCTGGACCTCCACTCCATCACTCCAAAGCCATATCATTATGCGTATGTTAGAAAATGAGCCACAAGTAAAACCAGAGAAAATAAGAGGAAAAGACTGGGAATCAGTAAATGCTGGCAATAATAGAGAGCAATGATGGATATAATATGATGGCACAAGATTCAATGTTGAAAGGTTGTAGGTGGACAAAAGGGAGAATGGTCTGGAAGCAGCAATAAGGTGTGAGGAAGAGACCTTCTCCACTCTCAGGCCCAGTGGTGAGAAAGCTATGGAACAACAAAGCCATCACTTGAGACAGATGTCAGGAAAGCAGAAAATTTAGGAGACAGCCAGTTTTCTTTTGGAGTGAGAAGATGAAAAGAATATTCAAAGAATTGGTTGAGGAACAGGAGATCTTACTTCTAATAGAACTCGAATTCCAAAGGGCACCATGGAAGAATTTTAGAGGTTGGAGAAAGGCAGGGAAAGAGAACAGAATGGGGGTATATGGAACTCAATGGGGATTAGAGTGTAGGAGAGGTGAGGTGACCTGGATGTCTGGGGACTTCTTTGGAGGCTGACATAAATAGGCATAAATGGAATAATAGAGTAGTCCTGGTAGATATTATAACAGATGCTATGCTGATAGGCTATGAGTATTAGCACATAGGGAAAGATGGATTTCTAGGGCTTCCTAACAATGAGAATAAACAGATGTAAAATGGTCTTAATCTAATGTATCATCTGTCTCTTAGCTTCTGTTGGGGAAAGGGCAGTTTTATTTGAAGTGTATGTGATCCATCTCAGCCCCTATCAATGGACTCAGGGATTTTGGAGTAGTTAATTACCACACCAAGCTGTACCTGTTCTCCCTCCTCCCCCACCCCACCCCCCACTTCATTACCTAACCAAAGTAATGAGTTGAATACAGAGAAGTTTGAGAGAATTGGAAAACGATGCCATGGAAGATTAAAAAGAGTAAAAGTTTAGACCAGAGAGAGCACTCTTATATATCCTTTAATCCATTGTGACTATGCACTTAACTTTCTGGTAGGATGAACCCCAACCTATACTTCTCTATAAAGTCTCTGGGATCACTTGCGTTTTCCTCAAGACACATAAATTCCACTCTACCTATTATTTCCCTAATAATATGCAATTCTGGGGTGTATCTTGTCCTTTAGAATGTATGTATATTTATGTGTATTATTAATTACAACATGCAGTAATAAAAATTTTCAACTAAAATTGTCAATATAAGTGATGTTATGTTCTACTTTATAGATAGTAACAACAAACTTTGCAGGTACAAAAAGTAGATAAGCAATCACACTAAAATCTCCAAAAATAGGGGTGCCTGGGTGGCTCAGTTGGTTTAACTCTGGATTTTGGCTCTGGATTTCAGCTCAGGTCATGATCTCATCGTTTGTGAGATGGAGCCCCAATTCAGAATTCACTAACAGCATGGCGCCTGCTTGGGATTCTCTCTCTCCCTGTCTCCCTGCCCCTTCCCCCACTTGCATGCATGCATGCATGGCTCTCTCACACACTCTCTCTCTCTCTCAAAATAAATAAACTCTAAAAAACAATCTCCAAAAATAAAACTTCCCTACTTATCAATGAAAAGTTGTCTAAATTAATCAGTTATTTACTAGTTTTATGCAAAACCAATAAGTTGCTAAAAAAAAAAAAAAAAAGTTCCTATAATACTCAGTTGAAGCTAACCTCTGTAAATGTGCTCCCATTCAGTTGATTAACTTCTTAAAGGTAAGCTGCTAGTATAGGCCCTACAAGATTAGCAAAAATGCAACTTGTGCTCCAAAACATAATCTTGGGTCACCTTATCTTTATTCTATGCTTCAAATATCACCTATATTCTGATTCTGATTCATCTATACTCTCAACTATCTGTCATAATAGGAGATTAAGCAAAAGTATTGATCTCCTCCCTGAATGCATATATTCATCTACCAAGAAGAAAATGATATGGGGCCTGTATCAGTCAGGTTCCTCATAGAAACAAAATAGCACCCCCAAAATGAGTCTTGAAGATAGTTTAAGACCTAGATAATTTACAAAAGTGTGGTCAGTGATAATGGAAATCCAATCAGAAATAATGAGCCACCCTGAGTCTAGGAACAGTAGGAAGCAGCTACTATCCCTGGGTGTGAAAGGGCAAGAATAAGGAGCAGTTCCAAAAACCCACTCATTAAGCTTTATTAATACTTGTTAAGCCTAGTAGGAGCAATGATTCTCTGTAGAGAAATTCAACTACTGCCCATACGTGGCTCAGCAGGGAGGTTTCCATAGGAACAAATACATCAATTTCACCTTCCTCCTACCTTCCAATATGATCCCTTCCATTGTTCAAACCCAACAACTGAAGCCAAAGGTCAAAAAAGCTAGGTTTTGCAGTCCATTAAAAACCACCCTCCTGGGACATACAACAGGATGAAGGATAGAAAGTGAGACAAACAGAGAGACAAATGGGGAACATGCAGCTGAGGGGCTAACACAATGAGATAGAAACAGCAGGCATAGAAAACAAAGATCTTAATCCAGAAAAGGAGAATGGAGACCTCTAAGAGAGAGGTCTCTAAGGAAAAGGGGAAGGGGAGAAAATTCAATACAACCTAAGGTATGGATAAGGACATGAAAACCTCAAGACTGCATGCATTTATGCTCATGATGCAAATAAATAGAGAATGAGAGATAAAACAACACAGGAGAAAAAGAAACAGAAAAAGCTATAGAAGAAAGGCAGTTTAAATTTGAAATAAACTAAAACATGGCATGAGTGTGAGTAAATAGCAAAAAGAATTCTTCTGAACTTGACACTGGAATTATTCTCTTTTGGATGACACTGAATCCTGACTGTAATTTTAAACAAGGGTATATACTCAGTAGATTATCTGGCTCACCAAGCAATATTTTTTTAACAGCTTGAAATACTGTGAATGCTATTTTGTTGGCCTTCAATGTTAAGAATTTATCTATATGTGATTTATTCTAGGTTATAGATTAGAATGTAAATTTTATCAACTTAAAAAGTTTTTGAGAAAATAAAAGCAGAGCTGAAACATATAGGGAGATGAAAATGGGGCAAAAAGTGGGGCAAAGGAGGAAAGCAATAATGTTATCACCTTACAAAGTTGTTGACAAATATATATTTTTTTTCTTTAGGTAGTAGAATAAGAAATGGGGATTATGTATATAATTTGAAGTTGCAGGGTGACCAGTGGAGGAACTTAGAGAGATATTAGTTTCAAGGGGAGAGGGAAGGGATGGCAGAAGAGAAAAAGGAAGGGAAGTGATGTGGATAGTACAGAAATACACTCAAACATCATTTATCTTAGAATAGCCAAAATGAAATCAGAAAAACTAAAATGAGAAGTAATTAAAAATAGGAAAAACAGGGATGCCTGGCTGGCTCAGTTGGGCAAGTCAAGATGTGACTCTTGATCTTGGGATTGTGAATTCGAGGCCCATGTTGGGTGTAGAGAGAAGTTATTGCCTCTGGAGAATAGCATTAGGTCTGTGGAGGGGTAGAAAAGATGACTATATCAGCCAGACTCCAATCAGGAGAAATACCCCAGTAATTTGAAGATGGGAAGTCAAATATAATACGCTACTGACTATAACCTAGGGTTGAAGTAACAAAAGATTGACTAGTAAGAACTAAAGAGAACTCTGAAGAACATAGGACCAGCAGATGAAAAAACAACAGCCACTGTGTCTAGGGCTGAGCTAGAGGGCTTGGGCAAAGTGCATGCTGCTGAGATGAGATCCAGACCTTGCAGGAGACAGCACAGCTATGGCTCACTAGATGACAGAGGAGTCACTGTGGTGCCATGCCATGGAATTTTCTGGCAGTCTGTCATCTGGAGCTGACTGGAAATCCACCTTCTGAGATGCCAGAAAAGCCATTCATAGGAAAATCATTTACAGAGAGACGCCACATCTAGGAACTTGCTGTGAAGTGGCCGGAGGAGACATCCAAGGAAGCTGAGGGTCACTGCATGTTGGAGAAGCTGTGCACATTGCTAGAGCCCGCAGCTTATGCTTTTAGCTCTGGCCCCAACAGAAGCCAGATTGATGGAGCTGATTGAAGGAACACACAGGCATCAGCGAAAAATCTCTTCCTTTTCCAGTGCCTTTCCAGCACCATTGAATGCGAAAGCTTAACACCGTACTTGGTGCAAAGGGGAAATGTTCACAAGGTCCAGGCCCATTACTGCAAAGCAGGCAATGAGGGTGGACTCGGAAGTGAGAGGCAATAAATTGATAACTGCATAAATTGATAATCATGATTTTTCTTTATACAGTTTGATGTTTTTAACTATGTGTACATTTTAGTTTGATAAAATTTTATTTTCCCAAATCCTGTATCTGTAATGTAAATTCCTTGATTTCCAGATCTACCTATAGAGTATTTCCTCTTAGATGTCCCATATACACGTTAAATTCATGCATGAGCTATTTTCTTCCACCACTCCCCTCCAGAAATCCTGTTCCTGCTTCTCCTTCTGTCTCCCTTATCTCACCTGGGAGCCTTAAGTCAGCCTTAAGGAGTTAATTTAGACACCCCCTTACAGAATCAGAGACACTGCCCACCCCCCCTCCCCCTGCGCGTGCGCACACACACACACACACACACACACACCCCTACATCCAGTTGGTCATTAAGTAAAATCATTCAATGTTCCTTATCTCTCTAAATTGTTCTCTTCTTTGCTTTACTACTGCCTTACTTCAGGTCCTCATTATCTTAATAGCCTCTAATTTGGTCTCTCTCCTCACTTCCCAACACACCAATCTATATTGCACACTGTGGCTGGGGCTGGGGCTTTTCTAAATTCAAATCTTATGCTATCTCTTAACCTTCCCTGAAATTCATCAATCAATCACCCTCTCTTGCTTTCAGAATAAAATCCAGATCCCTTAGCTTGGAACACAAAGGCTTCCAGGATCTGGCTACTTGTCCAGCCTCACTCTCAACAGACCCTCATGCTCTAATCACACCAAATTTCAGGTATTTTTCCAACAGAACAAGCTTTTATACATGGGAATCAGACATAAAGCAATCAATTAATTACAAAGCCTACTTTGTATTCTGTAAATTACTATTGATTACAAGACAATCTCTATTGGGAATTAATAGCTCACTAGTAGAGGGAGGGGAAAAAAAACCTCATGCAGACAAAGCATAGAAACACATGACTGCTTGCCAACATTTTCCTTTGGACGTGTAATCCTGGGCTGTCTTCTCTACCTTTGGTGCCTATAATAAATGCAGCAAGCACATTGTGAGGTCAGGACTCCAACAGAAGGAACTGAGGCAACAGGGAACAAAGAGTAAAAGAAAAAATGTTTAATTTTTATTTTGCTTATTTTGATTTTGTTGTTTTTGTCGATAATACAAAAAAAAAAAACCTAAAACAATAGAGATATCTTTACCATTGAAATTTCTGTGGAAATAAAAAAAAAAACTTACATTACAATCTTGTAGCCCTCTAGCTTCTTACCTATATTTCTCCACCAAAGCATATAATGTGTTATAATGTGACTTTTAATAATAGGAAGTTTCTTAGGGAGACAGACAAACTCTGCTTCCTCTCTCTGGCTAATTTCTGCTGGTCCTCCTTGACTTAACAAAAATATCATCACCTTTGGAAAGCTTTCTCTAGTTCTTTCAGCCTAAATCCAGTGTTCTTTATCCCTGCCACCATGGCACCCTAGACATATTTCTCCTTAGCATTCTGGTTCAATTGTTTATTTAATGTTTTTTCTCTCCTGCCTGTTTAAAGCAGGAACTTGAGAGCAACCTTTCTTCATCTGTGTATCACTGTGGCTGTTAGTGGTGCTTCATGCATAATACGTTCACGATACATGCTTGCTAAAAAGAAGTGATAGATTGATTGTATGATGGCTATTAACTGATTGTACAATCGCTATTCTTATTTATTTGCAAATTGTAAATGGTTAAGGAGCCCCTTCCTGAAAATTTTCTCAAGGGCTTCATATTTCTAAGCTATAATAATTTGCTCCCAGCAGCTCCCAGCATTTATTACTATAACGAACATGCAAATTGGGACATCATACTGTGGAAAATTCTATTCATTTCACATCCAGAGAGCCCGACTACACTTGAACCATTATCCATCCTACCTGATAAAAGGGATTAGCTGGCATTATCCTCTAAGATCTGATTCTTCTGCCAAACTGGGGAGACGTTTAGAAATCAATAACTCATAAAACATGCTAATAGCTTCAAATAAGCTTTTTTAGAACTGTACCATTAGTAGAAGTCCCTGGATAACATGTACTCTATCTAGCATTTCCCACACACATAAAACATTAAATCACCAACTGTGTATATTTACTTATTTATTTGTTTACTCATGATTCATACTCCAACTTCCTTAAAAGAATGTTATAAGAGTGATTAGCTAGGAATAACACTAGTATCTACATTTCAGGGATCTTATGGTTCATGGGTGTGTGGCAGTAGCTAATAGTAGCTTGGGTCTAAATCAGTAGCTTAGTTTTATATCTGCTTTTCCTGGCCTTTGTATCAGCAATTTTTCAAGAGCAGTTTATGGATCAAGAATATTGTGATATCACACAGCTCTGTGCAGAAAGTATGGAGTGACTCTGAGTAAGTTTGTGTGTATAGAAAACAAAAAGAATTTATTTAATGCTTTCCTAGATAACAAAATGATTAGTAAGAGAATTCAAGAGCAAAACATTATAGAGATAGTAATTTTAGTTTTTGAAAATCAATGGCTCTGGCAAACTGCACACTTAAAACAAATGCATTATCTTGTATGTAAATTATGCCTCAATAATTTGAAAAAAATCAATATCTGTAGTGATGGAAAGTAGATTAGTGGTTTCATAGGTCTAGGGAGGTGAGGATGTTATAAAGGGACGTGAAGGAACTTTGGAGGGTTATAGAAATGTTCTACATCTTGACTGTGACTGGTGATTATTTGGGTGGATATATTAACAAAACTTATCAAACATAAAAAGGGTTTATTTCATTTTATGTAAATTATACCTCAATAAAGTTGAGTAAAAAAAAATCAATGGCTAAGCAAAGCAAAATTATTTTTTATCCAAAAAAATAGCATTAAATTGCTATTTTAAGAATTTATAATAAATTAATAGTAAGTACTATATCTTCATGGTGACTTTTCTTTGTCAGATATCTCACAGACAAAAATAATTCATATAGATCTCGTTAAATGAGTAACATTGTAAAACCTCTTTCTCTATGAAGAGAAATTATTAATGTTCAATAATGTAAGGTCAGTGGAATTTTTCATGTATATTGAAATGTTTATAACATTCCATATGTGTAATGAGTTACCATCTAGTTGTTAGGCCTGTTCTAAAAGAAATGCAAATAGCTGATAAACTCGTGAATTCACAAATAAAGTTCATGTTATATTTAGGTGGAGAAATTGTCACTTCAAAATGGAAGAATCTGACAGTAACCATCATTAATTAGATGCTATCTGAAGACGAACCACCCCTCCCCTATGGTAATAGTGAAATCCTGTAATTGCTAGGTATACATGGCACATTACAGTGGAGACCTCTCCTGCATGGCCTCCCATCACCTTTTGAACTGCCTTCTACATTTTATGAGTTTCTCCACTGCCAGCTTTACCTTCCCAAGAGAAAATCCAGAAAACCCGTTTTCTCCCCATCCTAGGCAACTACAGTACAAGCAGATCACCTTGGTTCCAGCAAGCAGGTGCATCCACGTGAGGTTTCAGTTCACAGTGTGAGGAAACACGCTGTGTTGAGCATCTATTTTCCTGGTACAAGTGGCAACTGAGGATCTTGCTTTAAAAGGGCTACAGCAGGGGTTCCTGGGTAGCTCAGTCACTTAAGTATCCAACTCTCGAATTCAGCTCAGGTCATGATCTCACAGTTCATGAGTTCAAGCCCTGCATCAGGTTCTTCACCAACAATGTGGAGCCTGCTTGAGATTTTCTCTCCCTCTTTCTCTGCCCTTCCCCCACTCATGTGCACATGTGCGCTCGCTCTCTCTCTCTTTCTCTCAGAATAAATAAACTTAAAAAACAAACAAACAAACAAACAAACAAAAAGCAGGTGGCAGCAGAAGTTTCAATTATATCGAGTACCTGGCATCTACAGCAACTTGAGAGACACTGAATTCCCAGCATCAGAAGTCTGGGTTGTGGCAGCAGTGACAGGGACAGTTCCCACTTAGGCAAGTCCTGTAGCATGCTTCTAGGGTTGAACGTGGTTCCTGGTAATTTGACCTGATGACAATTCTGTGAGCTACCTCATTTTCCCTACTAAATTCTTTGTTAGCTTAAACGAGCTGGAATGGGTTGGGTTTGCCACTTTGACCAGTTTGCACACCTCATACAGAGGTTTGATAAAGAAGGAGTACTTACAACGTTGGAAGCTTCCTAGGAAGTTAAGATCATATGGAGAAAATTCTATTCCAGTTTACTCTGAAAAGTCAATTCTACTATAGTGGCCACAGAGTGGAAACGATCTCACAAGATCGTCTACGGAGAGATCTGCCCTACCCCTAAGTGGGTAGTCTTTGTGTTTATTCATTAGGTTATGTTCTCCTTATTGGTAAATTATCCTAGTATTCTGGGGCACACACTGAACCCCATGCTATGTGTAATGATTATAAATTGTGTCCTTTGGGACTTGCCTACTTCTCTCTCTCTTTCTCTCTCTCTCTCTCTCTCTCTCTCTCTCTGAGTGATTCCATCAAGGCCCAGGGTTTTTGTTTGTTTGTTTTAATTTTTTTTTAATGTTTATTTACTTTTGAGAGACAGAGAGAGACAGAAGCATGAGTGGGGAAGGGGCAGAGAGAGATGGAGACAGAATCTGAAGCAGATTCCAGGCTCCAAGCTCTCAGCACAGAGCCTGACACAGAGCTCAAACCCACGAATCATGAGATCATGACCTGAGCTGAAGTCGGATGTTCAACCGACTGAGCCACCCAGGTGCCCCAAGGCCCAGGGTTTTAAATATTATCTATACACTAATTGTTCCCCAATTTCTACCCAATGTAATCTCTCCTCTGAAGTTCAGACCCATACACAACTGCCTACCCACAATCTCCATTTGGATGTCTAATAGGTAACTAAAATTTAACATTGCCATTTCTTAGATATGACACTAAAAGCAGAAATGACTAAAGAAAAAAATAAATTAGGCTATATCAGAATTTTAAACTTTTGTGCTGCAAACAATGCCATCATAAAAGTGAAAATCCAGTCCAAAGAAAAAGAAAAAAATATTTGCAAATTATATATCTGACAAGGGATTTATATCCAGAATATATAAAGAAGCAGTGCAACTCATCAACAACAACAAAATAATAATAATAAACCAATTTAAAAATAGGCAAAAGATCTGAACACACATTTCTCCAAAGATATACAAATGGGCAATAAGCACATGAAAAGATGCTCAACATCATTAGTAACTAGGAAAATGTAGATCCAAACCACAACGAGATACCACTTCATACCCACTAGGATGGCTACAGTGAAAAACAAAGGCAATAACAAGGGTTGACATGGATGTAGTGGCATTAGAACCCTCATTCATTGTTGGTGGGAATGGAAAATGATGCAGCCACTTTCAAAAAGTTTGGCAGTTTCTCAAAATGTTAAACATAGAGTTACTACATAACCCAGCAATTCTGCTCTTCATTATCTACTGAAGACAAATGAAAATATATGTCCAAAGAAAAATTTACACACATTCATAGTAGCATATTCATAGTAGCCAAATGTAGAAACAAATGTTCCTAAGTTGATGAATGAATAAACAAAGTGTGGTATACCTCTATGCTGGAATACTATTTAGCAATAAAAACAATTAAAGTACTGATGGATAATATTAAGTTCAATGAAAGAATCCACCCATAAAAGACCACAGGTCACCCAACAAATAAGAGTCCAGGACCAGATGGCTTCCCAGGGGAGTTCTACCAGACATTTAAAGCAGAGATAATACCTATCCTTCTCAACTATTCCAAAAAATAGAAAGGGAATGAAAACTTCCAGACTCATTCTATGAAGCCAGTATTACTTTGATTCCTAAACCAGACAGAGACCCAGTAAAAAAAAAGAACTACAGGCCAATATCCCTGATGAATATGGATGCAAAAATTCTCAATAAGATACAGGCAAACCGAATTCAACAGCTTATAAAAAGAATTATTCACCATGATCAAGTGGGATTCATTCCTGGGATGCAGGGCTGGTTCAACATTCCCAAATCAATCAACGTGATACATCACATTAATAAAAGAAAAGATAAGAACCATATGATCCTGTCAATCGTTGCAGAAAAGGCATTTGACAAAATTCAGCAACCTTTCTTAATAAAAACCCTCGAGAAAGTCGGGATAGAAGGAACATACTTAAACATCATAAAAGCCATTTATGAAAAGCTCACAGCTAACATCATCCTCAATGGGGAAAAACTGAAAGCTTTTTCCCTAAGATCAGGAACACGACAGGGATGCCCACTCTCACCGCTGTTGTTTAACAGTGTTGGAAGTTCTAGCATCAGCAATCAGACAACAAAAGGAAATCAAAGGCATCAAAATTGGCAAAGATGAAGTTAAGCTTTCACTTTTTGCAGATGACATGATATTATACATGGAAAATCTGATAGACTCCACCAAAAGTCTGCTAGAACTGATACATGAATTTAGCAAAGTTGCAGGATACAAAACCAATGTACACAAATTAGTTGCATTCTTATGCACTAATAATGAAGCAACAGAAAGACAAATAAAGAAACGGATCCCATTCACAATTGCACCAAGAAGCATAAAATACCTAGGGATAAATCTAACCAAAGATGTAAAAGATCTGTATGCTGAAAACTATAGAAAGCTTATGAAGGAAATTGAAGAAGATATAAAGAAATGGAAAAACATTCCATGCTCATGGATTGGAAGAATAAATATTGTCAAAATGTCAATATTACCCAAAGCTATCTACGCATTCAATGCCATCCCAATCAAAATTGCACCAGCATTCTTCTCGAAACTAGAACAAGCAATCCTAAAATTCATTTGGAACCACAAAAGGCCCCGAATAGCCAAAGTAATTTTGAAGAAGAAGACCAAAGCAGGAGGCATCACAATCCCAGACTTTAGCCTCTCCTACAAAGCTGTCATCATCAAGACAGCATGGTATTGGCACAAAAACAGACACATAGACCAATGGAATAGAATAGAAACCCCAGAACTAGACCCACAAACGTATGGCCAACTAATCTTTGACAAAGCAGGAAAGAACATCCAATGGAAAAAAGACAGTCTCTTTAACAAATGGTGCTGGGAGAACTGGACAGCAACATGCAGAAGGTTGAAATTAGACCACTTATTCACACCATTCACAAAAATAAACTCAAATGGATAAAGGACCTGAATGTGAGACAGGAAACCATCAAAATCTTAGAGGAGAAAGCAGGAAAAGACCTCTCTGACCTCAGCCGTAGCAATCTCTTACTTGACACATCCCCAAAGGCAAGGGAATTAAAAGCAAAAATGAATTACTGGGACCTTGTGAAGATAAAAAGAAAGGAAACAACCAACAGAACTAAAAGGCAACCAACAGAATGAGAAAAGATATTTGCAAATGGCACATCAGACAAAGGGCTAGTATCCAAAATCTATAAAGAGCTCACCAAACTCCACACCCAAAAAACAAATAACCCAATGAAGAAATGGGCAGAAAACATGAATAGACACTTCTCTAAAGAAGACATCCAGATGGCCAACAGGCATTTGAAAAGATGCTCAACGTCGCTCCTCATCAGGGAAATACAAATCAAAACCAAACTCAGATATCACCTCACGCCAGTCAGAGTGGCCAAAATGAACAAATCAGGAGACTATAGATGCTGGAGAGGATGTGGAGAAATGGGAACCCTCTTGCATTGTTGGTGGGAATGCAAATTGGTGCAGCCACTCTGGAAAACAGTGTGGAGGTTCCTCAGAAAATTAAAAATAGACCTACCCTATGACCCAGCAATAGCACTGCTAGGAATTTACCCAAGGGATAAAGGATACTGATGTATAGGGGCACTTGTACCCCAATGTTTATAGCAGCACTCTCAACAATAGCCAAATTATGGAAAGAGCCTAAATGTCCATCAACTGATGAACAGATAAAGAAATTGTGGTTTATATACATAATGGAGTACCACATGGCAATGAGAAAGAATGAAATATGGCCCTTTGTAGCAACGTGGATGGAACTGGAGAGTGTGATGCTAAGTGAAATAAGCCATACAGAGAAAGACAGATACCATATGTTTTCACTCTTATGTGGATCCTGAAAAACTTAACAGAAACCCATGGGGGAGGGGTAGGAAAAAAAAAAAGAGATTAGAATGGGAGAGAGCCAAAGCATAAGAGACTATTAAAAACTGAGAACAAACTGAGGGTTGATGGGGGTGGGAGGGTGGGGAGGGTGAGTGATGGGTATTGAGGAGGGCACCTTTTGGGATGAGCACTGAGTGTTGTATGGAAACCAATTTGACAATAAATTTCATATATTGAAAAAAAAAAAAAAAAAAAGACCACATGTCATAGCATTCCTTAACATGAAATGGCAGGACTGGAAAAATCTATAGAAACAGAAATAGGTTAGTGGTTGCCTAGGGCCAGGAAAATACAGTTTCCTTTTTGAAGTGATAAAATGCTCTAAACTTAGATTATGAGGATGATTGACCGGTTCTGTGATTATACTAAAAAATCCTTGAATTGAACATTTTAAATATTGAATTCTATGGTATGTGAATCATATCTTAATACAGATGTTTAAAAAAAAAAACCTTAATGGAGCTAAAACTAAACTTTTAATTTCTTATTTCCTCTTACCCAAACCTGTTTCTCTCCCAGTTTCCCCCCCTATTTTTGTCCTGGCCGAAAGCATAGAAGTTCATCCTCGATTTTCTTTATACATTCCCCACATCCAATCTATCTACAAATCCATTTGTCATTACCTCAAAATATATCCCAATCTGACAACCTCACTCCTTGCCAGCTCTCAGCCAGGTCACCATCATCTGTGTTCCATTGAAAATGCATTCCAACTGGTGTTCCAGCTTCTATATTTACCTCTGTCTGTTTCCTCATATAGCTAGCTGACTTTTTAAAAACTGTGAATCAGCTTCTGCACAGTGAAGGAAACAACCAACAAAACTAAAAGGCAGCCTGTGGCATGGTAGAAGACATTTGCAAATGAAATATCTGATAAAGGGTTAGTATCGAAAATCTAAAAAGAACTTAGCAAATTCAACACCTAAAAAACAAATAGTCCAGTGAAGAAATGGGCAGAAGACATAAATAGACACTTTTCCAAAGAAGACATACAGGTCTTCATGAAAAGATGCTCAACGTCACTCATCATCAGGGAAATACAAATCAAAATCACACTGAGATACCACCTCACACCTGTCAGAATGGCTCAAATTAACAACACAGGAAACAACAGATGCTGGCAAGGATGCGGAGAAAGGGGAACACTCTTACAGTGTTGGTGGGAATGCAAACTGGTACAGCCACTCTGGAAAACAGTATGGGGGGTTCCTCAAAAAGTTAAAAATAGAACCACCCTATGACCCAGCAATTGTACTACTAGGTATTTACCCAAAGGATACAAAAATGCTGATTCCAAGGGGCATATGCACCCCCAGGGTTATAGCAGCACTATCAACAAGAGCCAAACTATGGCACGAGCCCAAATGTCTGTTGACTGATGAAAGGATAAAGAAGATGTTGAACATCTTCACACACAATGGAATAAAAAAAGAATGAAATCTTGCCATGTGCAACAACCTGGATAGAGCTAGAGAGTATTATGCTAAGTGAAATAAGTCAGAGAAAGACAAATATCATATGATTTCACTCATATGTAAAATTTAAGAAACAAAACAGATGAACATAAGGGAAGGAAAAAAGAGAGGGGGGCAAACCATAAGAGACTCTTAACTATGGAGAACAAACTGAGGGTTGATGGAGGGAGAGGGGCAATGGGCTAAATGGGTGATGAGTATTAAGGAGGGCATTTGTGATGAGCACTGGGTACTATACGTAAGTGATGAATCACTAAATTCTACACCTGAAACCAATTTTACCATATATGTTAACTAAGTAGAATTTAAAATAAAAACTTGAGGGGCGCCTGGGTGGCTCAGTTGGTTAAGCGTCCAACTTCGGCTCAGGTCATGATCTCACAGTTCGTGAGTTTGAGCCCCGCGTCGGGCTCTGTGCTGACAGCTCAGAGCCTGGAGCCTGCTTCACATTCTGTGTCTCCCTCTCTCTCTGCCCCTTCCCTGTTCATGCTGTGTCTCTCTCTGTCTCAAAAATGAATAAACATTAAAAAAAATTAAAATAAAAAAAATAAAAAATAAAAACTTGAAAAAAATAAAAGAAAAAGAGAAGGAGGCAAAACATAAGAAAGACTCAACTGTATAGAACAAACTGAGGGTTGCTGGGGGTGGGTGGGTGGGGGCATGGTCTAAATGGGTGATATGCACTAAGGAGGGCACTTGTGATGAGCATTGGGTATTGTATATAAGTAATGAATCACTAAATTCTACTCCTGAAACTAATATTACACTATATGTTAATTAACTAGAATTTAAATTAAAACCTGAAACATAAAAAAATAAAATGAATAAAAATAAAAATAAAAATAAAAATTGTGAATCAGATCCTGTCATCCACTACTTAAAACTCTCGAGTGAATTTCTATCATGCTTAAATAAAATTCAATCTCCTTTCCAAAGCCCACCAGTCTCTCTACAGAATCTGTCTGCCTTCACCAGCAAATTCATTGCATGCCCTCTGAATTATCTTCTTCTTCTCTTACATAGAATAGATTTGTTTCTGCCCATGATCTTTGCACTGACTATTCCTTCAGACTCTCATGACTGATCGGCGTCATCATTCAGGTCTCAGCTCAAAAGCCACTCCCTCAGACGAGCTTTCTAAAGTAGCATTGCCTCCAAGTAACTCTATGCTTTATCCTGCTTTAGTTTCTTAATAATAACTTATACTTAGCTGAGATTATCTCAATAATTTCTACTATCTATTGTGGTAAAAACACATAAAATTAACTCTCTTAACCATTTTTAAGTGAACAGTTACAGCACTGTTAACAACACGTCATTGTTGCACATCTGATGTCTAGAACATTTTCATCTTGCGAAACTAAAACTCTACACTCATTGAACAACTTCCCTTTCCCCCCCATTCCCAGCCCCTGGCAACCGCCATTCAATTTTGTGTGTCTATAAATTTGACTACTCTAGGTACCTCATATAAGTGGAATCATGCAGTAATTGTCTTATTGTGACTGACTTATTTTACTTAGCATAATGTCCTCAAGTTTCTTCCATTTTGTAGCATATTGTCAAGTTCCTTTCCTTTTTAAGGCTGAATGATATTTCATTATGTATATATACCACATTGTGTTTATTTCTTTGTTAATCTGGTTTTTATCTCTTCCCCTGCTCGATTACAATCTACAAGCTTCCAAGCTTTGTAGGGTTAAGTATCATTTACTAAACATCAAGTATATGCTGCATATTCTTGCATACATTAATTCATTTAAAACTTACAACCCTACAACAACCCAATGATTACCTTTATTTCTCTGAAGAATATTTTAGGTTAACCCATTAATTAGTGAGGACAATTCAGGCATGCACAATAAGAGTGCAAGTCTTTATTTAATTTTAATATTTTTAAAAATTTTTTTAATGTTTATTTATTTATTTTGAGAGAGAAAGAGAGAAAGAGAGACAGTGCGAGCAGGGAAGGGGCAGAGAGAGGGAGACAGAATCTGAAGCAAGCTCCTGGCTCCGAGCTGTCAGCACAGAGCCAACCTGGGGCTTGAACTCACAAACGGCAAGATCATGACCTGAGCCGAAGTCAGATGCTTAACCAGCTGAACCACCCAGGCACCCCATATTTAATTTTAATTTTTAAGTAAATTTTAAGTATTCAGTTTTTCAAAGGAAAATTACTAAGGTGAGGTAACAAACTGTGAACAGAGAAAGAAACATAAGGAAAAATTATTCCAAATGTATTACCAGGGTGTCAATAGGGAGATTGCAAAGCTGGTTGGTGGAACAAAGGAAAATTTTGGCAGAACGTCTAAATAGAGAAGCCTATAGAAATGCAAAAAAATGTGGCAAAAAATGTATTCACAAAAGATCAAAGTTGGAGATGGAGAATTTGAGTATTTTTTTCCCCACAGAATGGTCAGATTTTAAAACTGAATTAATGACTTACCAAAATTAAAATGTTGCCTTCTTCTTGTTTGATTTTTCTAACAAAAGCAAATGCCACCATCCTTAACAATTCTACAAAATTCTACCCAAATGAGGTTTAACTTTAGACTCAGCCTCCAAAGCTGACTTGCTTGAGACATGCACAGAGGAAGTAATTCACACAGAGTGAGATCACGTAAACGTGGAAGAAGTAAGAGAAGGATGGGGTGGTTTTAAACGATTGTTTTACAAAGCCACACTCTCCCCTTAGCCCCAAGACTACCTCTAAATTTCCCCAAACCAAACAAAGCAGAAATGTTCAGGTATCCCATAAGCTACTCTGTTACTGCAACTGTCAATGGTATTTCAGAGACTTCAGACCCTGAAATCTAAAAAGAGTTATCTTTTTATTGTTTTGATCATCATTACTTTTCTTCATTAAGTCTTTTTCATATCTGCTACCACTGGGACATTGTTTCATGCTTGCATTCACATCCAGTTAAATGCTAATTATTCTTCAACACCATCTTTCAGATTTTCTTCCCTGAATTATTGTAGTACTGCACTAGGGAACGTGAGATTTCAAGGAAGCTGTCAAAAGGCTTAGCAGCACTGGATAAAGAACAAGCTTTGTGGAATTTGACTTCCCATTGGGATCTTCCAAAGTTAAACTTTGAGTTTTATGTGAATATATTTGAATACATTGAACTCTTACTATTTTTTACCTATTCATAATTTACTGGTATAATCGGTGAATGTGTACATATACACACATAATGTACACTTTTCATTTACTCTTCTTTTCTCCTTTCTTGTCCTAATCTTTTTGTTTTGTTTTGTTTTTTGCTTTTTTGTTTTTTTGTTTTTTCATTCACTCTTTAATTAACTTATTCAACATTTCTTGAATCCCTTTCTGTGCACTAGGCACTGCGTTAAATGTTATTCCAGAAACCTTGTTCTACGTTATGTTATTATCTAATTTGGAGTTAATCATTTTCAAATATTCTTACATGTTTTCTTCTTTTGCTACTAAAAATAAGAATATTAAGACATTAATCCATCTGTGATTCTTAATGATGTTCTGTTAAAATTTTGTTGCCTTGCCAGAGTTGATTTCCCTTCAAACGTTAATAAGCGCTTACTATGTGCCAAGTACAGTGCCCACTGCAGACTAATTTCAAGGCGTAGGGAATTCAACAGCTGAAATCAACACTATTCCAACAAGGTTTACACGTAGGCCATATTACAAGCTGGCACCAATCTACCTTTCCAACCACATCTTTATTTCTCTATACACTCAGGGACTCTCTATCCCAGTCATTTAAAACTATTCCCCAAATTGAGTTCATAGGAGACTTGAAGCTTTAGATCTTGAATTCAAGCTCTAAAGGGACAAGATCTTTAAATCTTGTACTTAAGATTTTCTTTTTCTTTCTTTCTTTCTTTTTTTCTTTCTTTCTTAGTAAGCTTTACACCTAACTCATGACCCTGAGATCAAGAGTCACATGCTCTACCAACTGAGCCAGCCAGGGACCCCTCTATTTCTGCTTCAAAATAAATGAAGGTATATCCAAGAGCTACCATGTGTTCCAGGAAAAAAATACAGAGAAGTCACAGAATGGTAATTTTGTATAGACATTTAAAATTACAGAAATTTCTTCTCAGTAGGGGAAAAAATTAAAATTTTAATTGTTTTTCACAAGTTTAGTATCCAAATAGTATGACACTTACAAAGAGTGCCAATGAATAGCACTTAGTGTGATGCAAATATTTGGGAAGACATTTGCCCAGCATAACAATATTTTTGTTACAGAACCAAATATTTAAACTAGGAAAATTATACCATGCTAATATGTATATAATAAAGGCAGAATAGTATCACAAATAGGCTGGTTCTGGAGTAGGACAGTCCTGAGAAAGAATCTGGGCTGTTACTTACAAGCTGTATGACCTCCAAAATCTTAATATCTCAAAGCCCCGGTTTCCTAATCTTTAAAGGTCAGCTATACAGTGGTCAGGCAAATTAAACAAGAATATAATAGAATGCATAGCACATACAAAGTATTCCATAAATGTTACCAAATACTTTGTTTTTGTATCTTCATTATGAATATTTAAGATTAATTAAGTTAACCTGATATCTTGCTTTCAGGAAGAATTTTCTTTATAAATGAGTAGTGTCAAATGTTGTGCTTTAGGGAAGAAATGGAACAATGGTGTCATTATTAAGCAAGAGAGACTTGTTTTCTTCTCTCTAAAATAGGGTATCTTAAAAACTTATATATTGGGATTTTAAACTCTTCACTAGGTATATTTGACATGCCATTGACTATTTTATCTCTGGATATAATTGTACTTTTTTGCCAGATTTGCACTGGGTAGAGGGAGGGAACTCAATTATTAGTGTTGTATTACTTTCAGGGTGTTTGTGTTATGTTCCAGTGTTTATTGTGTTGATTTGTGCTGGGTGTTGTTATTCAGAGTACATCTAGAGTAAAGAATGCTGGCTTCCAATGAAAGAAACTTCTCTTCACCTTTTTGCTCCACCTTTATCTATCCCCCCCACCCCAGATCAGATTACAGGTCATCACTAAGGATTAAGTTTCTACTAACACCGTATGTTTTCTCATCCCCCTTTTCTCTGAAGAAGGCAAGTAAGACTTTTGTTGAATTGATATGGTAAAATTCAAGACTCTGGTTTGGGTTTGGGGTGGAAACAGATAGAGTGGGCTTACTTTAAGTCTACTTTAGGGTACCTGGTATGATAGTCTATTAAACACTTGAAAAATATTGATTGAATGGATGCCATTAAAACGACATCATGGTAGTCTTTGCTAGGACATGTAAATACTCTCACCTTCCTTAATCCACCTCTCCCCAGAATATCATATGGGAGGTATATGCACATATTATAAATCAAAATAAAGTCACATTTTATTTTGGGCCTGGGTCCTGCCACAAAACCCCATGATAAGCCCCGATTTCCTAGATTAGACCAAGTAGAAAACTCCTCTCTACACTAGATAGGCCTAAGGAACTCTGAATTAGAAAATCTTCTCTGTTATTTCCACTCCAAAGCCAAGTTCAAATCTCAGATCTTATTTTGTCAATGCTATATAGGAAGCTGGAAAAGGGTAGATGAGAGCATGCATCCACTCCTAAAAACACAGCCTGGATAATGTCCTCATGAACCCCATTCAACACCTTCCCTCACTGGAGTGGAGTAGAAAAGGATAAGGTAGGCAAATGGGAACCAGGATATACAGAAAATGTTCCCCAAAAAGTCAACAAGAGATTTTTTTACTAACTTTAAAGTGTCTAATAAAATAAAATTTTGAGGATCTGTAAGCCATCAGCACATATGAATTAATTTTAATATGTTTATGACCACTGTGTTTATCAGGAAAAGAAAAAAAGAAAGATCATTCTATATAATCCTAAAACAAAAAGCAAAACTCAAGGCTCCACGATTGTTGATGTTAAGTATCAATAAATATAAAATCAACTTGCTAGAGTGAAGAATTCACTGAAACCTTTCTATATTCACAGTCACAATGATCTCATTACTTATTACTGTACATCCCACAGTCCAGCATGTTGGAATTGACCTGGCAGTTAATTGACAGCCTTTTCCAAAGCAAACGATAGTATGTTTAGTGGGAAAATGTGAACACAATATTTCTCTTTAAAGAGGAGGGGTGCCTGGGTGGCTCAGTCGATTAAGCATTTGACTCTTTATTTTAGTTCAGGTCATGATCTCACGGTCATGAGATCGAGCCCTGTGTCCTGTTCTGCACCAAACATGGAGCCTGCTTGGGATTCTCGCTCTCCCTCTGCCCCTCCCCCACTCACGCTTTCTCTCTCTCTCAAAATAAATAAATAAACATTTTTAAAATTTTTTTAACATTTATTTATTTTTGAGAGAGAGAGAGAGAGAGAGAGAGAGAGAGAGAGCATGAACAGGGGAGAAACAGCGAGAGAGGGAGACACAGAATCCCAAGCAGCTCCAGGCTCTGAGCTGTCAGTACAGACCCTGTCATGGGGATAGAACCCACAAGCCGTGAGATCATAACATGAGCCAAAGCCAGATGCTTAACCACCTGAGCCACCCAGGCACCCCAATAAAATTTTTTTTTTTTAAAGTAAAGAGGAGAAGGGCCAGTTCATATCTGTCATAGATATTTCCAGCAAAGACTTAAGCTAGGTAATCATTGACTGGTCAAATGTGAATTTCTTTTCCAAATACCCTTGTGTGCCTTTATAATACAATCTTCCTGTACCTAATACTTCGCTTCAATATCAAGATAAAGCTTAATAAAGTTTTTCTTCTCATCATGTAACATTTTTTCCCAATGTTCCAAAATTCTGACACCCTGAACTGATAATTGATACTTTCTAAAGGAAATGACAAGAACCAGTAGGATACTGATCTGTTCAACTAAAGAATTACAGACATTAAAAATAAATCTTACTGACTTAAATGGGAAGACCAAACAGGACAATTTCAGAGAAAACCATACACTTTTGGAAATGAGCAGCTATTAAATTGTTTCTGAAGAAAGCCCAGATTTGCAGCTTCACCAGTACAAATCTAGTAAAACAGAAGAGTAAAACATGGACAAAAATAATAAATGTGTATGGAAGAAGAGTTAATGCTCTCCATCTCAGAGCAGGAGCAAGGATAAATGCGTCGTGGGTGAAGTTGCCTTTTAAAGTTCTAAACAAGTGTTAGTTATCCACCTTTCACATTAGATGCGCACATTAAAAGTTTTTTGAATGAATGATTACTAGTTAACTAAACAATCAGCTAAAATAAAAGCTAAGTGAGCCAGGGACATGAAAAATAAGAAGGTACTGTACTGAAGAATGATTTGTGTGACTCAACCAATTTTCTCTTTTCCCTTGATGGGTAAGATCATGATTCCTATTCTAACTGATTTTCAGCACAGCTCTCTTGACATTACTTTTACGCTCATAAAATGACCTAATGCAATTAAGTCAGAAGAGCCAAAAAGCTATATTAATACTTTACACTGATCAGAGAGATTAAGTTAATTGACTCAATTATTTAAGTCAGCATAGCAACACCTCTATCTGGAATATTTGTCACTTGAGGATCTCAGGGCACTTCATAAAACTTTAGTGAGATGTATTTCCTCTCTACTTCAAATGGTAAGAAGAGGCACACTTAATTTTAATGAAAATTTCCAGTGCAAAAAGACCTTTGTTCCGAATTTAACACATTAGAATGCAGTTGCCCCTCATATTCCAAGTAAGTATTAAACATTGCAAATAATGAAAAAAAATTTATTTGTAAGGTACAATGATGCATTGTTCCCCCTGAACAGTATACTCTAGAGAATAGCAGAAAGAAAATTTCCCAAAAAATCTTGTGAAGTTTTGTGGTAGTTAATGGTAAGGGCAGATCTGGGTTTAAACCACAGGAACAACTATTATTCTGTTTGATTTGGACAAATTACTTAACTTGGTAAGTCTCATTTTCCTCCTCTGTACAATGAAGATAGTATCAGTAGTTCCTTCATATGGTCAGTGTGAGGATTAAAGAGTGTAAACAGAGTAGCACAGTGTCTGGCACATGGTAAGCATTCAATATAGTGTACTCTCATCATCATCATCACCACCATCGGCTCTAAACACCTCTAACCAGGTTAGAAGTGCTTATTTTATACGTCAGCTTGGAGACTGTTTTTGGATGAGATTCACATTTAAATCAGTGAACTTTGAGTAAACAGATTGCCCTCCAATTGGCTTCTTCTAATCCAAATAGAAGGAAAAGACCCACTTCCACAAGCAAGAGGAAATTCTCTAGCAGATTGCTTTGGGAAGTGATCTGCACTGTCAGGTTTCCTGGGTCTTCATCCTGCCAGCTTTTGGAAGAGAACTGGAACATCAGCTTTCGTGAGTCTCTGCCTGTTGGCCCATACTGCAGATTTGGAGTTACTAGCCTCCATGATCATGTAAGCCAATCCTTATGATAAGTATCTTTATCTATATAGATACATCTTATTGGTTCTGTATTCTCTGGAGAACCTTGACTAATACAATTATACAAGCTTGAGAATCTGAATCATAAAATAGATCTGACAGCATAAAATAGGGCACTAACAATCATCACTTAGAATATAAGATCCTTAAGGGCAAGGATCAACATTCAAGTATTGACCGTGCAACAAATATCCAGCAAATGCTCAAAAAGTAAATTAACTAATCAGTATACTTTATCACAACCACACAAATATTGTGTCACATTTTAAAAGTGTATGCAAACTGATATCGTGCATTAGGCATAGCCTTTGGATTATCATGTTAAAAAGGTGTCGATGAAGATGTGGTCAAATCACCAGCAATGCCAGATGGCTGATAGAGTACATGAGCTACCCTAAATGACATCCTAGGGAACAAAATGTCCCAAAGGAAATAGAAAACTAGGGAAGGGATGAATCACATCTGCCGTTGTCATGGATACTGTTCATCTTATATGTGTGAACTTGAAAACTGAAAGCACTATCGAATAGAGTGGCTAGCTAGCTAATTGAGGCCTCATCTGCTACTAACAAAGTCCAATAGAGGCATCCTTAATGTTTAATGAGTACTCCAAGTAGAGTTGGCCTCGTGCAAAATCTGCAAAATGTACAAATACAGTTTCTATTCTCTTCTCCAGTCGTTCTCTACTCTGGGGGCTCATTAGAATCATCTGGAGAACTTTAAAAAAATATCTTTGATAACATCCTATCTCCAGACATTCTGACTTGGTGGTAATGGGCAATATCTGAGCATGAATAGCTTTAACAGCTCCCCAGGTGATACTAACATTATGCATCTGGGGTTAAGAACTACAGTTCTGGGCTCCTACAGAAACACATGTAACATACACACACGTAACCCTTTCATGTATTAATATTCTTCATAATCCTTCACACATCCAACCCAAATATTCAGGGAATGATTAGCCAGGACAATTATGTCTTAATGCTTGTGATATTATATGTATTTGAACTTCATCCATGGCTCACAGCTTCTAAAACCTTTAGAATTTCCTGTGATAAAGGCAATAACAGTGTCTTTCGTTATTTTAATGAAGTGACTTTTGGAAAACCCTTAGGGTAGCCTAAAGATGGGTGGGGCTGGTTGCCAGGAGAACCAACCAGGTGATGAGAGGGTAGAAACTTTCAGTCCCAGTCTGTCCCTCTCACACTTCACCACCACCCTCAAGGAGGGGAGAGAGGCTGGGTTTGAATCAGCCAGTGGCCAATGACTTAGTCAATCATGACTAGGTAATGAAGCCTCTTTAAAAACCCAAAGGGATGATTTAAAGAGCTTCCAAGATGGTGAGCTTATAGAAATACAGGTAGGGGCACCTGGGTGGCTCAGTTGGTTAAGTGTCCCACTTCAGCTCAGATCATGAATCTCATGGTTTGTGAGTTTGAGCCCTGTGTTGGGCTCTCTGCTGTCAGCACAGACCCAGCTTTGGATCCTTTGTCCCTCTCTCTCTGCACCTCCCCCACTAGCACTCTCTCTCAAAAATAAATAAACATTAAAAAAAAAAAAAAAAAAAAACTGTGGGGAGAGTGATGCCTTTGAGAGGGCATGGAAGCACCCTGTCTTTTCCCAATATCTTACTCTATGTGTCTCTTCATCTAGCTGTTGATTCATATCCTTTATCATATCCTTTAGTAAGCTGTTAAATGAGGTGATTCCCTGAGTTCTGTAAGCCACTATAGCAAATTAATTGAACCTAAGGAGGAACCTTGAACCTTGAACCTAAGGAGGAACCTTGAAACCTCCAATCTGCAGCCAGTGGTAATAGCCTGGGGCTTGTGGTTGGTGTCTGTCTAGACAGACACCCTTCTGGTGTCCAAGAACTGCTTGGTGTTAGGGATTGGGGTTGGAATTTTGTCTGAAAACCACAATCTAATGCTTGAAATCTCTCTCTTCCAGTTATTTCTATGCTCCTCATTATCCCCTTTCAGAGAGTCTATCAAGGTAGGAATATAGGCAGATAAAAGGTAGCTAATTTTATTGACAAGCTGGAGAGGATAGTCACTTGAAGCTGATGGTTAAAATCAATGGTTCTTTTAACCTGTGAGTTTTAGAATAATCAAATAGAAATCAAAAGACTAATACAAGACAGAGACAAAATAAAGTGTGTACTTTTAAGTAATAAATTATCTGAAAATAAAACAATTTGTGAACATATATTTTTAATATTATAAAGCTCTGGAACATCTACATTTGTAGGGATTCAAAGTTTCAATGATTTTGGGCAAAGTTGTCTCATTTAGAAGTTTTAAGTGTAATTTCTGGAACAAGGCACCATAATATCCAGTAAAAATACTATCTAGAAAATTTATAGGTGTCTGTTTAGTGATTTGTTTGCCATATATTCTACACTAAAGGGATTGCTTGCTCTCGACCAGTTTGGGAAACATATAACGAGTAGAATAGTACCACCTTAGTTTAATATATTTCCACTTTTCAGAAACAAATGACAGTGAACAATTCCATTTCTAATTATACATCCAAAATAACTGAAAGCAGGGGTTCAAACAGGTATTTGTATATCCATATTCATAGCAGCATTATTCACAATAAGCAAAAACTGGAAGCAACCAAGTATCTACTGACAGATGAATGTGGTATATAAACACAATGTGATATGTACACCCAATGAAATATTATTCAGGCTTAAAAAAAAGAAAAAAGGAAATTCTGATACTACAACATTGATGACTGTTATGCTAAGGATGACAACATGACACTAAGTAAAATAAGCCAGTCATCAAAAACAGAAAATCAATCAGTCTTGAATTATTCCACTTATATGAGGTATTTAGAGTAGTCAAATTCATAGACACATAAAGTATTTCTGGTTTCCAGGGATCAGGGGAGAGAGAATGGGGAGTTGTTCAATGGGTACAGAGTTTCAGTACTGCAAGATGAAAATAGTTCTGGAGATGCATGGTGATGATGGCTGCACAATAATGTGCATATATTTAATGACACTGAACTGTGCCCTTAAAAGTGGTTAAGATGATACATTTCATGTTATGTGTATTTCACCACAATTAAAAATAAAAACACCAATAGCAGTCATTTATATTGTTCACGAGCCTGCAATTTGGGCAGGGCTGAATGGAGATGGCACTATCTCCATTTCACATGGTGTCAACTGGAGCCACTCAATTGTACCTAGAGGATCCACTTCTTTAGTGGGTTACTCATATGAATGGTATGTTGTGCTGCTGTTGGCTGGGAGCCCACCCTAGGTTATTGAGAAAAGAGAGGGGCCTTAGTTCTCCACATGGGCTTCTCCCTGAGCCTTCTTCGTGGCATAACACGTTGGCTAGTTTCCTAGAGCAAGTTTTCAAAGAGACAGAAATTGGATGCTAACAATCTCTTGAGATTCCAAAATAGCACAAGGTTACTTCCACTGTATTTTATTGATCAAGTAATAAAGAAAAAAAAATCCACTCAGATTAAAAGGGAGGAGATACAGACCTCAACTTCACGTAGGACAGAGTGTCAAAGAATTTGTAGCCATCTTTAATTTACTATACCAATTAGCGTAGTTTTTTCTTTCTGTATTCTAGAATTCCTCCGACCCCCACCTCCCCACAGCTTCTGCTTATAACTTGGATTGTCCTGGCCTTTCATAGACTTAAACCTAATCTCTCATACATAGCTACAAATTCATCTCAAGGGTTTCCCTCTATGCATCCTCAGTTTCAAACCCAAGATAATTTTAATGTTTATTTATTTTTGAGAAAGACATAGAGCACAAGCAGGGAGGAGCAGAGAGAGGGAGACACAGAATCTGAAGCAGGCTCCAGGCTCTGGGCTGTCAGCACAGAGTCCAACACTGGGCTTGAACTCATGAGCCATGAGATCATGACCTGAGCCAAAGTCAGGCACTTGACCAACTGATTCCCCAGATGCCTCTCAAACCCAATATTAATGGCCTGTTTTTTTCTTTTCTTGATTCATGTAAATGGGAGTGAGAATGTGATTGGCCCAAATCATCATTTCATGGTAAGTCATGTATGTCATAGGTTACAGACAGATCTATGCATTAGCTACTATTAGATCAAGTGCTCCTAATCCAATACCAATAGCCAAAGGGACAGAGCCAAATGCTATAAAATGTGGCTGTTTGATTCATCTTTTTCTTCATGCTGTGAGTATGGAAATGAGGGATATAGGTAGAGTAGCATACAGGTCATGAATGCAGCAACCACTGTAATTCATTTTCCTAGAATAAAGTAGAGCCCTCAGTGGCTCTGAAAATACTTATCCACTGCTTCCTAAGTCATTAAGGTATTGAAGATATAACTGGTTTATTGTTTCTCCCTTTTACACATCCTTCAAAAAAAAATGCATATTGTTCTCCTATGACATTTTATTTTCCCCTTAAGACTGCCCTTAAGATCCGCTTAACACTATTACCTCTGAATAAAAATCATTCCCTGGACCCTGCAGTCTACACAAGATTAATCCTTCCTGTTCATGTTAGCAGTGAAGAGGTAGCAATACATAGGTGATTATTTCTGCCTGGTTGACAGACTGTCTCCTCCACCAAACTTCAGTTAGGCTCCCTGGAGCCCTTTTTTCAAGTAGGATTCAACCTTGAGCTTCAGTGTCCACACTTGTTGGGCCTGGATTGCCCAGTTCATCAAGAATCCTGGCAAGTCCGCTTAGCAAGAATCCTCCCTCGTGTTTCCTCTTAGTAATTTTCTATACACTGACCCCCTAGCCTGCTCCTTGGCAATAAATACCCCACTTGTCCTTATTGCATTCAGAATTGAGCCCAGTTGCATACCAAGATCTTTTTTCCCTATCACAATGATTCCAGAAACAAATCTGCTTTTATGCTCCAGCTTGGGTTTTTCTTCAACAAGGCTTTTCTTTAATATTTGACTTAATGTGTTACCTTTCATTTCTCACTTTCATCTTTACCTATTCTCATTTAAAGGATTTAATCTGCATTATAGAAATTTGACAGAAGGTTTAAAGAGAGAGAAATCCTTAACAAGGGAAATGTTTTCTTCTATACCTGAGTTCAAGGAAATGAGAAAACCTCGAGAAGGAGAAGGCAGACAAGAGAGTAGAAAAATGGGTAAGGGGCACCTGAGTGGCTCAGTGGGTTAAGCTTCTGACTCTTGGGTTTGGCTCAGGTCATGATCTCACAATTTCATGATTTTGAGCCGCCGCCCCCCCCCCCCCCAGGTGGGCTCTCTTCACTGGCAGCCTCAAAGCCTGCTCGGGATTCTCTCCCTCTCTCTCTCTCTCTTTCTCTCTCCCCCTCGCTCTCTGCCCCTCCCCACTCATGCTGTCTCTCACTCTCTTAAAAAAAAAAAAAATAGGGGCACCTGGGTGGCTCAGTCGGTTAAGCAGCCGACTTCGGCTCAGGTCATGATCTCTCGGTCCGTGAGTTCGAGCCCTGCGTCGGGCTCTGTGCTGACAGCTCAGAGCCTGGAGCCTGTTTCAGATTCTGTGTCTCCCTCTCTCTGACCCTCCCCCATTCATGCTCAGTCTCTCTCTGTCTCCAAAATAAATAAATGTTAAAAAAAAAATTTTTTTTAAATAAGCTTAAAAAAAAGAAAAATGGGTAAAACCATCAAAAAAAAGTCATATTAATAAGCATTCTAGCCATTTATCGAATATAATGTATGTGTGTTTAGCATAAACCCAATTTGGTTGAACGCAGCAGCAAGTTCTAGCTAAATCAACCATTTCCAGATTTTCAAGTATGTAAAAAAGGTATAGTGATTCTTATTTTCCCCATGCTACTGCCTGCTTTCCGCTCATGATGTAGAAAAATTAGTTTCCAAAGCAGCCACACTACTCCCCTCTCCATTTTTGCCACTGAAACCAGAGCGATCTTTTTAGAATTCATTAGATTGTATCTCTCCCCTGCATACTCCTCAGTGGCCTTCAATCACAATTAGAATAAAATGCAAATTCCTTGCTATGGCCCACAAGGCCACCCATGATCTGACTCTTGCTTTTCTCTCCGACCTGATTTTGTACCGTTCACTCCTTTAATCCAGCCATACCATTACTTTCTTGAATTTTTGCAACCCTTGTTTTGCTAATTTTTTCATCTCTGCTTTAATGCCATTTTCTCCAGAAACTTTCTCTGGAATTCCATTAAAGTTATCTGAGTCACTGTCACTACTATTCTTCCTAGTGTTTTTACAGGACTTATTACTACCAGAATTGTCATGTATTTGTATGTTCCTTTGTTGTCCTCACCTATTAGCTGATAACAGCCAAGACTATTTCTTGTATTGTTAGTTACTATCGTTACCTAGCATGTCATTTTCTTATAAAATATTTGTTGAATATATGAATGGTGAATGCATCTCTCACAAATATCAAGCTTTCTACTGGAAAGCTCTTTCTCTCAGATGCATAAACTTCTAGCAACTCAATAAAGCAATGTTAATAAGTCTTTCCTGTCATCCAGTGTATTTTTAAGTTACAATATAAAAAGAGTCACAAAAACAGCTATAGAAAGACCAACCCTTATCAATACTGATGTTTATATTTAACTCGAACATCCCAATAACTAATGCTTCAACTCAGTTGAATTCAGATATTCACCTTTTGTTACCTGCTGTTATGCCCAGATTTGTTAATATTTCAACGGTTAAGATGTATATTAGGTATATTATACCTTTGTAAATTAGCCCACCCAGATGGAATAGTAAAGAAAATTCAAACAAATATATTGTCAAGTAAACTAATCAAAAGAGAGTCATTTTGATGAAAGCAATATAGGGAATACAGTAAGCATAACAATGATATCAACAATGATGTTATTAAAAGGCTCGAACACCAAAAAGGTGTATTTGATATTAATAACCAGTTCCCAGGGGCACCTGGATGGTTCAGTTGATTAAGCGTCCAACTTTGGCTCAGGTCATGATCTCACGGTTTGTGAGTTGAAGCCCTGCATAGGGCTCTGTGCTGACAGCTCAAAGCCTAGAGCCTGCTTCAGATTCTGTATGTGTATGCCTCTCTCTCTGCCCCTTCTCCACCCACGTTCTGTCTCTCTTTCTCTCCCTCTTTCTCTCTCTCTCTCAAAAATAAATAAGCATTAAAAATTAAAAAAAAAAAAAACAGTTCCCAGAGAATTTAGAGACTTGAACTAATAGTATTCACTTAGAAAATTCCAAGGACCTACGACTAAGAAACAAAATCATTAGAAACCCAGCAAATAAAGGAGGAACTATGAGGATCAGATAGAGTTCCTAAACAATGTCTTCAAAATTCCTAATTTATGAGATAGACTAGCTAAGGTAGAAGTCAAGGAAATAAACAAAATGTGAGCTGTGCATCTTATATAATGATATTTAAAATACAGTCTGACAGGAACGGTAGAATTTTAATATAGTCTAAAACTTCATAAATATAGCATCAAACCATGCCAGCCTATGTCTTGCATAAGCCTTTATTATGTTCATGAAAAAGAAATCCATTCTATTTCATGCCCAAAAGGATACCTGCATGTCCTACATAGTAACCTAATCTTCTCTACAGGAGATAAGAGGAATAGAAATCAGCACACAGCATCTGTTCCCAACACTTGGAAATCATGGCTCGCAGAAGTGCTCAGCTGATTACAGCTGAGATACTGTAGTGTATGAATGTCCATCCTTCTGCTGTGATACATTTCAAAACCAAACTTCCATAGTTAGTAGAAAAATAGTAAAAGCAACATGTGAAGGTATAAACCTAAATAATAAACATAACTTCAGGTGTAGTAGTAACCCTACTTTTGGGGAGAAAGTAGCAATTACAACTGAGATTCTAAAATATGTAAATTTCTCTCTCTCTCTGCTCTGGTGAATTGCAAAACCTAAATTTCACAGTTAATGGAAAATGGTAAAATCAATACATGCAGGTACAAACACAACTTCAACACTAGTAATTTTAACTTGACAGAGAAATTAGCAACAGGTACAATCTCATTTCTATGGTTATGAGGTAAAGAAAAATTACCATTCTAGATTTTTAAGTATATATTCTGTTGTCTCCTAGCAGATCACAACAAGCTGGCTCTTGATATGCAGCAGACCAAAGTATGGAGACATCACAATCATCAAAGCTACCGAGGCTATTTATAGTTACTACTTGATAACAAATTTCTCCAGACTACAGAAAGCGATCAAATACACATGAATCTAAGGAGACTATCTAAGATAATTTTATCCTATAGGTCTCAAGTTGCACATGAACAGGTCCCATCTGCCACCATCTTTCAGGTTCTCCATTTTGATCCAGGCTCAGACTCTTTTTCAACCAATATTTATTGAATACTTATTAAGTTCCACAGTAGAACAGCAGGGCACAGTAGAACACTGCCCTCATAGAGCTTATATTCAGGCCAGGGAGAGGCAGAGAGTAAATAAATCATTACATGGTATATTACATATACATGCAACTGAGAAGAAATCAGATTAAAGAGATGGGAGAAAGGCTTACAGGGGATAAAAAAAAAAAAAGCAATTTAAAATAAAGTGGTTGTAAACACCTTCACTGAGAAAGTGAAATTTGAGAACCCCTAACATGATAAAGAATCCAACTGTGTGAATATCTGAAAGAGCTTGGTCCAGCCAGAGTTAGATGCATGCTTGGACTATTCTAGTCTAGAATTCTTGGACTATTCTAGCAAGGAGGCCAGTGTAATCAAATAGAGGGAAAGAGGAGGACAGTATAATGAGATGAGGTCAGAGAGATTGTAGGGACCACATTGTGTGGGTTCTCGCTGTCCAATGTTGAACTTCATTGACCAATTGGAGGGTTTTGAGCAGAAGATTGAATATATTGTGAACTATTGAAAATTACAACTCACCCACCATCCCCATACACACTCAAGATGTGTCTTACTCTGTTCAATTTTATTCCATACTACATATCATCTTACATACTTTATATTAAATTATATATTATATTTTTACTTATTGACTATCTCCACTAGTTACAAGTTAAGCCCCACAAAAACAAAACTTTTTGTCTTTTTCTTCTTTTTTTTAATGTATATTTATTTATTAAATAAATAATAAAGAGAGAGAGAAAACACAAGCAGGGAATGGGCAGAGAGAGAGAGAGAGGGTGAGAGAGAATCCCAAGCAGGCTCCAAACCCAGTGCTGAGCTCATTGCAGGGCTCAATCCCACCACCAAGAGACCATGACCTAAGCCAAAATCAAGGGTCTTTAAGGACTGAGTCACCCAGCCACCACCCCCCACCTTTTTTTCTATCTTGTTTAGTAATGTGTCCCAAGTGCCTGGCACACAGTAGACTTTTCAATAAGTAAATCTTTTAGAATGAATGATCTTTTATTTTAAGAGGTTACTCTGAGGCAAAGCTGAAGAGATAGGGAGGAACCAGAGCATATAAACATAGAAAAGGCTCTCTGGGGAGTCTAAAAATCAACAGCCAGAAGCCTTAAGAACAGAGCAGAAATATCAGATGCAACAGGGTGAGCCCTAGTTGCTTAACAAGGTTTAATATTGTAACACAAGGGCCATTAGTCAATTATGCTTCCTGCAGTAGAAAACCTGAGTACTGCATTTTCACGACCACAAATGGAAGAGTAGCTACAAATGAGACCACAAAGTAGCTAGGCAAGGATCAGATGATAAAATGCCTTGTATTCAGTGCTATAAAGTTTAGAATTTATCCTGTAGGTCCAATAGCTTAAGAAAGGTTGGAAAAAAGGAAACAGAGTCAAGAGATAGTAGATATGATGGCAAATTGGACTTGGTAAGAAGAGACTTGAGCCCCTGGCTTCTGTTCTGGGAAGATGTTATATGTGTTGCATGAGGTTAATATTTTGGGGTAAAATGAATTGAAATTCATCACTTACTATCAGGAGGAAAACTAAACTCAGGCTTAAAACTTTGGTATTGTTTCTGAATAATCCAGCCTTATAAAATACTTATGTAAATAATACATCACCTTTCCCTTCCAGGGGCTTCCTCCTCTAGCACAATAATAATAGTGAACTACTGGGACACCTGGGTGGCTTAGTCGGGTTGAGCATCTGGCTTCACCTCAAGTCATCTCATGGTTTGTGGGTTCGAGCCTTGCATAGGCCTCTGTGCTGACAGCCCAGAGCCTGGAGCCTGCTTCGGATTCTGTGTCTCCCTCTCTCTCTGCTCCTCCTCACGCTCTGTCTCTCTGCCTCTCAAAAATGAATAAATGTTAACAAAAAAAATTTTTAAATAGCACACTATTAATAATAATAACACTATTGTTAAAAGATAAACTGAGGTACATTACAATTTTGAATTGTGTATTTGAACATACCTCTACTCAAATTGAGCATTTAGCAGCAAACTGAAAGTGGTTAGGAGTGCTCCACCAATAAGAGCTGGGGGACAGGCCTTTATAGAGCAGAGGCAGAGAAGCAAAGCAAGGAAATTATTTGATTGGCTAAGTTTAAGCAGTTGCCTGTTTGAGAAAGTCTAGTTGGCTGTTCGCGATTGGTTGTCCTTGGGTTTTACTCTCGCGTCCCTGAGACTTGAATGCATTGACTCTGACTTAGGTTTTGCTTTGTTTACACAGGCTGCCAACACATTAGCACCATTTCGGTCTAATGGCCTCCTTGTTTAATGACTTTAACACTACTATGCCCTAAAGCTTAGTGTCGGAATCCTATTAATAGGAAGAATCAAAATGATTCGTGTTGGGGGTGCCTGGGTGGCTCAGCGGTTAAGCATCCAACTTCAGCTCAGGTCTTGATCTCCTGATCTGTGAGCTCAAGCCCTGCATCAGGCTCTGTGCTGACAGCTCAGAGCCTGGAACCTGCTTCAGATTCTGTGTCTCCCTCTATCTCTGCCCCTCCCCCCACTCATGCTCTGTCTCTCTCACTCTCAAAAATGAATAAATGTTAAAAAAAATTTTTAAATGGTTCATGTTGAGAATAGACTGGTTTTCAGAGGAATATTAAAATAGGTGAGGCACGTTTGTGCATAGGCAAACTCAGGAAATAAACAGCCTCACCATTGCTGATGGAGACCCTGAAGCAAAGTCAAAGCACCTACCAGTTCAGTGCTGCTCCAGAGATCGGACTCCTCCTATCCCCTCAGACCCAGAGTCTCCAGGACAGGTGAAGCCCTCCCAGCGGAAACCTGCCACAGGAAAGCGAATGGGAGGTATAAAAAGGTCTGGGAGCTGGGATTCCCTCAAGATTCTTCTGTCACCTGGAGAGAGTTGGGAGTCTCCCCAGGAAAGAGTCAGAACACAAGGAAGGGGAGTACTTGATGAAGGGACTGAGGTAAGAAAGCCATGGGAAGAAAGAGGAGACTATGGGTCTTAAAAGCCTTCATCACTTTTGTGTAGAACATGAGAGCAAATGTAATTAAAGTC
The DNA here is from genome assembly GCF_023721935.1 of Panthera uncia. Lineage (NCBI taxonomy): Eukaryota > Metazoa > Chordata > Mammalia > Carnivora > Felidae > Panthera > Panthera uncia. Next base: position 68,421,991 of record NC_064811.1, on the reverse strand, counting down.
AAAACTCCTCCCTTCCCAATTTGATACTGATTTAGGATATTTATCTGAACACTTCAGTTTAAAAAATTAAACAGTCCAAAACCGTCTTACCACATGTTGGTTTGAACACCTCGGAGGTTCCTCAGATGAAATTCTGACCTGGCGCTGGTACGGGAGGGCAAGGAGAGACCCAAGAAAGAGGCAGGCCGATCCGGGTCTGTAGATGGCAGGTTTCATTAGCAAGGGAACTTATTTTTATACACAAGGCTTGTCTGTCATATGAGGGCCGGCCAGGTGAGACCTCCACACCAGCCTGCCAGAAACAAGGGTTTGTAAAGGCCTTAATAGGGTTCAGTCATGTGTATATTCCAGAGATTCTCAGGAACACATTCCTAATTCATTTCTGTCTCTATTCTTGAAGTGGCTCCTGGTGCTGGAACAGGGGAGAAGCGTACATTCCAAAGGCGGGGGGGGGGGGGGGGGGGCGGGGGGGGGGGACAGCGGTCTGCGGCTCCCGGGTGTG